>NW_027070422.1:74583-88868 GCF_002906115.3 Quercus suber
AAAAAAAAAAAAAAAAAAAAAAAAACTTGTTTAGAATTTCAATTTATTAACAATGATTTTCTATCTTCAAGTGAAACTCTCTTTTTAACCTTTGCTGATAATAACTCTTTATCATAATCATCATCCACTATTAATTAGGCAAAAATTTGAGTGACATATTCAAAACACCAATTGATTTTTGTTGTAGGCGGAAATTGAACTCCAAATTTCTTATTTAATCATTTGAGACTTTATTAGTTGACTTAACTATAACCCATTTTTTAAAAATATATATATTCATGCTATTTCATTACATTCTAATTTGGGTGGACATAGTGGGTTATAGTTAGCTTAACTGGTAAAATTTTTAATAATTGTATAAGAGATTTGAGGTTCAATCTCTACTAAAAAATAAGAGAAGACGTCATATATTAAAACTCTCTTTTAAAAAAAAAAAAAAAAATTGGGTGGACAGTCACATTATTTTGTTGCGAAAATGTTTTTGAGAATTTGTTCTGCTCCTACAAAAACGAATTTTAAAAAAGTCACAACCCAATCTCACTCCCACAAAAGAAAAGCGAAAAACGACGCCGTTTATAGTAAAAACTTCCGTTAATTTCCACAAAAGTAATATCTATTTAAACTTGTCTCTCTCTCTCTCTCATTCTTTATCGCCCTGTCTTTCTCTCTCTTTCAAGCAATTACTCATTCTTCATGCTCTTCTATTTGCATATGCTTCCTCTTTAAGCTTTTTCTCGCTCTCTCCCCCATTTCTCAACGCCGGTTCGGTTGCCCTCATCGGAATCCAGCCCTCGTTTCTCGTCGGAAAATCCGTATTCTCACCGCCGCCGATCCGAATCCGCTCCCCAATTGACCTATATATTATACCCATATATTTATTTCTATAGAGAGAGAGAGAGAGAGAGAAAAATCATTTTTTGTTTTTTGTTATTAAGAATTTGATTGATTGCTTTGATTTTTGTAATTTTATCCATGGAGGATGGTATGAGCAGCGATGAGGACTATTACTCCGATCGGGACTCGCTTGATGGCCTCGAGAACGAGGACTCTGAGTTCCACTGTACCCCTCCAAAGGGTCCCACTACGAAGGTTATTTGTTATTATTCGATTTTGTTCTTTTTTGAATATGTGGTTGTCTTTGATGGTTTTGGAGTTTGGAATTTTTGTTTTCTTTTGTGTTTTCTGGGTGTAAAAATTGAATCTTTAAGTGAGTTTTGGTTTGGTTTGTACGGTAATTGCGTGTAATTGTTCTCGTTTTGGATTTTAAGAATTGGGGATTGCTGATTTTTGAACTTAATTGATGGTATTCGTTGTGAATTTGGGTTTTATGTGGGTTAGAGCTTTGGAAATGCTTTGATTTTAGGTTTAATCTTGATGGGTATGTTGGAAAGTAGGAATTTGATCAATTTTGAGTGTAAAAGCAGTTGCCTTTGTTGAATATATCAACTCCAGTGGAAAAATCAAAACCCTTTTATGGAGCAAACATGATTTTTCTAGTTTTATAGATTCTATGCTAGTTTGGATAGTTGGTCACGTATTTTTTTTTTGTCTATATTCTATTTTTGTCCACACTTGATTTGGAAATTGACCATTTTTTCTGAACTTTGGTGGGTTTTTTTTTTTTTTTTTTTTGAACAGGTAATTACAAAAGAATCTCTTTTGGCTGCTCAGGTAAGGATAACAAATGGTCTTTTGCCTATATTTTGCTCCTTTTTAAAGGTTTTGTGATATTGATGTTTTGAGTTGGGTTGCATTAATGTAGAGGGAGGATTTGCGGAGAGTAATGGACTTGCTATCCCTTAGAGAGCACCATGCCCGGACTTTACTGATTTATTACCGCTGGGATGTCGAAAGGTTGTTTGCGGTGCTTGTAGAAAAAGGGAAAGATTTCTTGTTTGATCAAGCTGGTGTTACAGTGGTGGAGCATCAAGGTCTTGAGTCACCGCTTGGTTCTACAATAACGTGTGATATCTGCATGGACGATGTACCTAGTGGTGAGGCAACAAGAGAGGACTGTGGCCATTGCTTTTGTAACAACTGTAAGCACTCTTCCCTTCATTTGCATTTTCTTGTGCTATGGTGCAGTAGACTTTGAAGTAGTAAAGTCCTTATTTCACGTGCTGCATTATTGCATAGGGCATAGCTAGGCTGAGATTGACCCTTAATCACTTTGATGATATAGTTTTAGTGGATGAAACAAGACGGAGAGTTAATGTCAAGTTAGAAACTTGGATAAATCCTTTATAATCGAAAGGATTTTGACTAAGAAGGACTAAACCAGAGTACATGGAATGTATGTTTAGTAAATGTAGAGACACAAATTAAGGGTTCTAAGACTTAGATGGTTAAAAAATACCAAAGAGTGAGTAAATCCCATAATTTCTAAGACTTAGATTGTTAAAGGATACCAAAGATTGAGTAAATCCCATAATTCATAAGTATAGAGAGGATGCAAATCATAGGATAAGGATAGAGTGGATGAAGTGGAGAAGTGCATCAAGAGTTTTGTGTGATTGTATGGTATTTATTGACCTAAAGGGGAGATTTTATAAGTTTGTTATAAGACAAGTTTTGCTCTATGGTATTGCATGTTGGGCTATTAAGAAGTAGCATTTTCATAAAATGAGTTTAACTGTAATTGAAATGAGAATGTTGAAATGGATAAGTGAGATTCCAAATGAAGAAATTCACTTAAAGACAGGGGTAGCTCCTATTGATTTAAAGACAAGGAAGAGTCGCTTGGATGGTTTGGCTGTGCAGAGAAGAGCAATTAATGAACTAGTGAGGAAAAGTGAGTTGATTCAAGTCAAGGAAGACCTAAAATAACATTAGTAGAAGTAATAAAAAATGACATGTTAATTAAAAAGGTGGTAGATAGTATGATTTTGAATAGAATAGAATGGTGAAAAACAATATATGGCCAACCCCGGTTAGTTTGTTAATTATCCATAGCCAACCCCAAAGTTTTGGGACTAAGACTTGTTTGTTGTATTCTAGATCATTCTCTCTCTCTCTCTCTCTCTCTCTCTCTATATATATATATATATATATAAACTGGGTAAATTATACCAACATCCCTTGAGTTTTTAGGAATGACACTTACCCCTAAATCTTTCTCAAAATGACACTTCCCCTCAAGTTTGTGATCAATCTAACATATGAGTCCTCATTCTCTGATGCTGTTAGTAATATATATAGATTAAACTGGGTAAAGTATACCAACATCCCTTTAGTTTTCAAGAAACAGCACCTACCCCCAAACTTCTGTCGAAATGAAACTCCCCCTCATGTTTGTGATAAATCTAACAAATTAGTCCTCATGACCTAACGCTGTTAGTAACTAATGGAAAATTCCATTTTTTCCCCCAAAAAAAAAAAAAAAAACTTGCATTCACCAACTATAAAAATCTTTGATTTATCTGTCACGACACCACCGACACCCATCATGCATGGTAGAATGAGATCCATATCACCATTTCACACCAATGGCCACATTCACAGCACCTTCGACCCATTCTGTCATTCCATCGTTGAATCTTAAAATCTATAGCTCTTGCAATACTCTTCAACTCCTTAATCAATTTCATGGATTCCAATCTTCTATATTTCCAGTGATGCTGCAGAGATGGACTGGTGAGATGGTTCAGCTTAGATGAAAAAAAAAAAAAAAAAAGAAAAAAAAAAAGAAAAAGAAATGAAAGTGGGAAAAGAGGAAAGGAGAGGGAATATTGAAAAAGAAGGATTTTTTTGGTAAATAAATTAATATATTGAACTTAGCAGGAACAGTTGAAAATGAAGGATTTTACTAATAATCCAGCAATTTTGGAACATTGCTTTATTTTAGAGGCAACTAATTTTATAGTAAATAAAATAAGTAAGGGTACAACAGTAAATTTAGTAATAAGACAAGGGTAAATAAGAACATTTTGTTTAATTTAAGTGCATTTTAGTACATAGAAAATTCAAGTGGCTGTTAATGGTGTAATGGTCAAAGTTGGTTTTGGGGTTGAATATTATTTCAGTTGAAATTTGGGGATGAGTGTTGTTTTGTAAAACCTCAAGAGAGGGTGGTGTAGTATGAAGTTTTTACTATTGTTTGAAGTATTTTTATGTGCGTGTGTGTGTGTATGTGTGTATATATATATATTTTTTTTTTCTTTGCTAAGCTTGTATGTTGTTGAAGAGATGCAACACTTTGGAGTATGAACATGTATGGTCATAGTGATATCTCTCCTAAAATTGCTTGATGCTCATGCTTTACCATAAGTTGGCATTAGTTTATCCTCCATATCAGAGTGTTCATCATCGTGAGCACAATGTTCTTCTATATCAATAAAATTCCTATTACCTATACAAAAAAAAGTTGTTATCCTCCATTTCTTTCACTATATTGCAAATTTAATCTTGTGTTGATGCTTCATTTTTTAGGTTGGACAGAGCATTTTATGGTGAAGATAAATGAGGGTCAAAGTAGGCGCATTAGGTGCATGGCACACAAATGCAATGCTATTTGTGATGAAGCTATTGTTAGAAATCTAGTCAGTAAAAGGCATCCTGATATGGCAGAAAAATTTGAGCGTTTTCTCCTTGAATCATACATAGAGGATAACAAGAGGGTTAAATGGTGCCCAAGTACTCCACATTGTGGGAATGCAATACGCATTGAGGATGACGAATTCTGCGAGGTAGAATGTTCATGTGGTATGCAGTTTTGTTTCAGTTGCTTATCAGAAGCACACTCTCCATGTTCATGTTTGATGTGGGAGCTTTGGGCCAAGAAGTGCCGAGATGAATCAGAAACAGTTAATTGGATAACAGCTCATACAAAACCGTGTCCAAAGTGTCACAAACCTGTGGAGAAGAATGGTGGTTGCAACCTTGTGAGCTGTATCTGTGGGCAAGCATTTTGGTGAGGGTTCTTTTCCTTTTCCTTTTCCTTTTTGGCTTAATGTGAGGGTTTTTTTTCTTTTCCTTTTCTTTTTTGTCTTTTGGTTTGACTTTCATCTTTTCTTCATTTTTTCAATTTGATGCCTACTATTGTTGTACAAGCTGCTTTTGCTTTTCAAAATTACCTTTACATTTATGGCATGTTCTTTTATTTTAATAGTATTGCCTTAAGCTTATACCTGTAGTTGCAAAAAATATTGTACTGTGAGTTTTACCAGGTTATATCTCCAACCAAAGTTCTGTTACATTGATTATGTTTTATTTATTTACAATTGTCTAGTAGGCCCAGTAGAGAGAGAGAGAGAGAGAGAGAGAGAGAGAGAGAGCTTAGATGCCTGAGATCTTCTTGGCTCCACTGTGAGCCCCGCCCCCTCTGCGGTCTCTGTCTCCATCCGCTCTATGTGTCTGGTGCCGGCCTAGATCGACAGTCAGATCTTTCTCTATAGATATTTTTTTTTTTTTTTCTTTTCTTTGCTAAGCTTGTATGTTGTTGAAGAGATGCAACACTTTGGAGTATGAACATGTATGGTCATAGTGAGCACAATGTTCTTCTATATCAATAAAATTCCTATTACCTATACAAAAAAAAGTTGTTATCCTCCATTTCTTTCACTATATTGCAAATTTAATCTTGTGTTGATGCTTCATTTTTTAGGTTGGACAGAGCATTTTATGGTGAAGATAAATGAGGGTCAAAGTAGGCGCATTAGGTGCATGGCACACAAATGCAATGCTATTTGTGATGAAGCTATTGTTAGAAATCTAGTCAGTAAAAGGCATCCTGATATGGCAGAAAAATTTGAGCGTTTTCTCCTTGAATCATACATAGAGGATAACAAGAGGGTTAAATGGTGCCCAAGTACTCCACATTGTGGGAATGCAATACGCATTGAGGATGACGAATTCTGCGAGGTAGAATGTTCATGTGGTATGCAGTTTTGTTTCAGTTGCTTATCAGAAGCACACTCTCCATGTTCATGTTTGATGTGGGAGCTTTGGGCCAAGAAGTGCCGAGATGAATCAGAAACAGTTAATTGGATAACAGCTCATACAAAACCGTGTCCAAAGTGTCACAAACCTGTGGAGAAGAATGGTGGTTGCAACCTTGTGAGCTGTATCTGTGGGCAAGCATTTTGGTGAGGGTTCTTTTCCTTTTCCTTTTCCTTTTCCTTTTTGGCTTAATGTGAGGGTTTTTTTTCTTTTCCTTTTCTTTTTTGTCTTTTGGTTTGACTTTCATCTTTTCTTCATTTTTTCAATTTGATGCCTACTATTGTTGTACAAGCTGCTTTTGCTTTTCAAAATTACCTTTACATTTATGGCATGTTCTTTTATTTTAATAGTATTGCCTTAAGCTTATACCTGTAGTTGCAAAAAATATTGTACTGTGAGTTTTACCAGGTTATATCTCCAACCAAAGTTCTGTTACATTGATTATGTTTTATTTATTTACAATTGTCTAGTAGGCCCAGTAGAGAGAGAGAGAGAGAGAGAGAGAGAGAGAGAGCTTAGATGCCTGAGATCTTCTTGGCTCCACTGTGAGCCCCGCCCCCTCTGCGGTCTCTGTCTCCATCCGCTCTATGTGTCTGGTGCCGGCCTAGATCGACAGTCAGATCTTTCTCTATAGCTCGTTAATGGCGGTTCCAGCCAGATCTGTCCAGATTGGATCGGATCCAAACTCCTCATGCACTGCTGGTGGTCTCCCATTCCTCCAATTTGCCTCTCCTTTGCAGATTTGAAGTTTCTCTCTGTCCACTCTTGTGAGGTTTCTCCGAGTGAGTCCCCCTGATCTTGTGGGGTTTGTTGCCTCCCTTGTGGGTCATGCACTGCCTTGGTGGTTTTCTATGCACAATGGTTTTGCCTGAGTTTTTTTTTTTTTTTTTGGTGCTTTTATGGTTGGCTCTCATTGAGCTTAGATATTGAAGTTGCATTTCCTGATTATATTGCTGCTGTGTTTTCGGGTGTTTGTTTTAGATTTGCTTGTGATCTTCTTTGAGAGTTTATTTCTCTAGCAGCATATGCTCCCGTAAATATATTTTTGGCAATATAACTTTGCCGATTTATCTCTCAGGAAAAAAAAAAAAAATCTAGTAGACCTATGACCACATTAATCTCATAAGTAGCACATGCTCCCCCTTGTCCCAAATTGTTGGTCCTGTTTAGAAAACTAGAAAACCCAAATTTTTAAGGGAACATCATTTATTGTCTAGTTTCTTAATTAAAAATATAAGTTTCCAAAATTACCCTTAAATAAAGTTCTCAAAAAAATTTATGCTTGGATTTGGTAAGGGCAAAATAGGAAACTCAGTAAATTAATTGCTTTTAATTTTAGAAACAGGACAAAATTTTGGGATATCCCAAAATGGAATTATAGGACCAACAATTTGGAACAGAGGGAGTACCTGCCAGTGCTTGAAGTTTATATATTCATATGAACACTGTTTGCAAGGCAATCAGCTTTGGCACAAATGGCACTTCCTCTTACAAGTTTGGGTGGAGGGTGAGGTCATGTGTTCAAATCGACGAGGTGCATCTGTAACTCGCCAATCAAAAATATGTTTACACTTTTTGCAGTAAACTTGATGATTAGATCAAGATCACCTTGCTTATGGGGATGTTAATTATAGTATCCAGATCACCTTGGTTATAATATTGCTAATCGTTTTGCATGCTAAGGTAGACAGTTTCCATTTATGATATTGGGGAAACCCATTATGGTATTTTATCGCCAAACTGATTGGATTGGATTGGCTCAATAGTTCTGCTGTTGTTGTTATAATTGGATAGTTATTGTCTTGATTGATAAGTTACAAACATGCACAATCAATTAGTAGGCCTTGAATTCATGACCTCACCCTCCATCCCGTTACTATGGACGGAGGAAGTGCTATTAAAGTTGGAATGCATTGGCACTAAATAGGAGAGTTATACTGAAACATCTGACCATGTCTTATCTCAAGTTCACTTGCTTAATTAGTGCTGTGTTGAATCGGAGCTTCTTTGCCTGCTTTGATGTCTGTTCGGGTTCATATGGTCATCATCTCTTCTACCTGTCATTCCCCTTTCTTTTTGTGTTTTTTCCCTTCTTGGTTTCACATCTTATGAAACCACTCGAATGGCATCTCCTCCCCTTGTAAAGGTAAGGTTGAGGGTGAGGTGGAGGATTGAATACACATGGGTGTTTGTGCAACTTACCAATAAAAGAAAACATTTGCTGTTACTCTATACTTGTTTAAAGTTCCAGATCAAATGTTTTTGGTGGCATCCCTTGGGAAGATTCATGCATGAGTTGGTTGCATAACTTCTACCTTCTTTTCTTTTTCATCAATCCAGCTACCTCTGATCTTCCTTTTAATCATTCTCTCTCTGTTATTAAGGTTGATGCAAATACTTACGTTCTACTTACTTTTGGATGCAGTTGGCTGTGTGGCGGGGCTACTGGCCGAGACCATACTTGGTCAAGCATATCTGGTCACAGTTGTGGTCGCTACAAAGCGGAACGAGAGAAAAAATCTGAACGTGCAAAGCGGGATCACTATCGGTATATGCACTATTATAATCGTTATAGAGCTCATACAGATTCTTTCAAGCAGGAAAGCAAATTGAAAGAAATCATACAAGAAAGGGTGTCAATTACAGAAGAGAGGGATTCGAGGCTCAGAGATTTCAGCTGGGTAAATAATGGGCTCCTTAGACTTTTCAGATCCAGGCGTGTTCTTTCATATTCATACCCGTTTGCATTTTATATGTTTGGAGATGAGCTGTTTAATGATGAGATGACGAAGGAAGAAAGGGAAATAAAACAGCACTTATTTGAGGACCAGCAGCAGCAGCTTGAAGGAAATGTTGAGAAACTTTCAAAGTTTCTGGAGGAGCCCTTTGATCAATATAGTGAGGATAAAGTGATGGAAATAAGGATGCAAGTTATCAATCTGTCAGTGATCACAGATACTCTCTGTCAGAAAGTGTGAGTATCATTACTGCTTTCACAAAAGCTTTGACTGTATGGGACTCTTGAAACTCATGCACTTATAAATCTCCTGCAGGTATGAATGCATTGAAAATGATTTATTGGGTTCTCTCCAATATGGTAATCACAATATTGCTCCTTACAAGTCAAAAGGCATAGAGAAGGCATCAGAACTTACTGCTTGCTGGAAAGCCAATAATAGTGACAAATATCCACCTTCAGATTGTGGCACAAGTGGTAATAATTTCGTGAGACTTACATGGGCATATTAATACAAAACTTTATTAGGTTGTGATCTTTTGTCTTGATTTATTTTAATATTTTTTGACAGTCATATATATATTGGTTGGGAATAAAGTAACTAACAAGTTAATCTGGACTCAATATTGTTGTACCTATAATATGGTCATATAAAACTTAATTAGGTTTATCATGATATCTGATGTTAATGTTGCTCTGCCTATAACATGATCATATACAAATTTATTAGGTTTATTATGATATTTTAAATCCACAAGTTCTTGCTCAAATATTACTTCTTCCTCTTGTAAGAATAGGATTGAAGGTGAGGTTGTGGGTTCAAGACCCACTGGGTATGTGTGTACTTTACCAATTAAAAAGAGTTTATTATAACATTTGACATCCATGTCTTTGTACAAGTAAAATATTGCAATGATTAATTCCGCTGCTTTAAAATGTTGCAATGCTTAATTTTGATCCACAAATGCACTGATTTGGAATTATTATTGAGTCGATAAGCTGCCATCCTCTTTCTGTGAAAATAAAAAATTGGAAAAAAGAAAAGAAAAGAAAATATTAGAGCATTCACATTGGTGGAGCTATAATTTTAGTTTTTTGGCTCCACCAAAAGCTATTTTATCTATTTTACCTTCTTACTTTACAAAACACTCAACATCAATGGTTTTATTTTAGCTTTCTATACAATAAAATAATATAAACAACACAATAAAATAATATATCTACTACAATAAGCAATTCATCTATTTATTATTATTTTTTTCTCTATTCTTCACTGTCCTCAAGCACTCACAGCAGCACCACCAAACCCAAAAACCCCAAACCCAGCAACCCCAAATCAGCCAAACACAGACCCAGCAACCCCAAACCCAGCCACCTCCATCAGCACAACCAACCCAATCACAGCCACCCACCACCCACTGTCGCAACCACAACCAGCCCACCACGACTCAAATTAAAAAAGAAGAAACAAAAAGAAACAAACGAACTGAAAGAAAAAAAGAAGAAGAGTACAGGCAACTGAAAAAAAGAAAAGAAAAGGAGTACAGGCAATCTAAAAAAAAAAAAAAAGAAAATAAAAGCAATTAATGTTTTGATAGTTGTTTTCATTTTTCATAAAAGTGGTGTCAAAACTTTCCTAAAATGAATTATTAACCATTTCCCTAAGAGCACCCATTAGCATGACCCTTTTAATAAAACACCAAAAAAAAGGAATGATTCCGTGGTCAACACTCATTAGTAACATCTAGTATTGAGCTAAAGGTTACATCTATTCATTAGCTTAAACCTACTGCATAAAGGGAATGTTTTTATTTTGAATTCTAAGTATTTGGATATGTCAAGGATTAAATGTCTAGTGCCACTTCTATTAGCTTTAGAAAATATAATTTGGTTTAATTTTATTTGTCACTGCAAGGATTATACCAAAGATAAAGTGGGATGAAACATTTGCATGAATCAAGTGGGATTCATGTAAATTTTAAAATATGAATGATCCAGATCAGTTTGACCTCCTGATTCTTACATTTAATTGCATGATATTTATAAGAACTCTAAAAATATATCTAAATAGGCTAATATCATAGGTGGCTCCTATCCTTCTAGACCTTACAATGATCACAAAGTTTGAACTGCATGGGAATATCAACCTCTATTTGGGCAAGTTGGACCCAAACTACATGTGCTAATTGTCACCAATCTGCTCTAAAAAGATTTCTAAAACATTTTCAAGTTCTTTTTCTTCATTCTTTGTTCTGTATAGCAGTATAGCACCCTCTCCCAAAAAAAGGCAACAACCTTTCTCAGCAAGTTTTTGACTAGACAAATTGGTTGAAAACTAATTGTCTCAAAGAGTTAAGCCAATTGAAAGCCCACCAAACCAGTCAATTTCATGTCAATCACACGTTGATTTAACTTTGGACATTCACTTTCAGCCCTTTTTAGGCTACCTTTCTTTTTCTAAGTGCTGCCTTTTAAGGCCTAGGGACCAACACCACTGCAATCCTCCTCCTAATGTTGCTATCAACTCTCATCTTCTACGCACCACCGAACAGAATAAGAAAATAACCGAAAGAGTAGAAACGGATATAAGATAAGATATCTTGGATCAAGAGATAAAGTTGTGTAATTCAAAATTTTCATGGCTATATGATTTCTAGTGCACTTTCAAGTTTCAACTATGAAAAATGAGGTCTATTATGCTGGAGATCTTTATTTATTTATTTATTTTTATTCACAATTATTGAATGACATGAATATTAAGATTATTCTTTACTTAGAAAAAAGGAAAAAGTATTTCTCTAAAATGTATTGAAAGAATATCCTCCGACCCATAATATTGCGTGGGTTCTAATGTCATAAAAGTCATCCAAATAAATTATATGATAATAAAAGTACTAGGTTAATATCAGTTTAGAAAGAAAAAAACTGGCCTTAAATAATAAGAAGTGTTACATTCATGATATTTTCACAACAAGTTATAGGTGGTTAGTTTTTATTGGTTGTAATTTGAACTTACCACTGAAATTATTTTTTGCCTCACCAATAACAACCTACCACTTAGGATTTATTGTGAAAAATTGTAGACATAGCATTTCTCTACAGAAATGGGTAGAAATATTCATACTTCACCTTTTAATTAGTTTACAATTTTGCTATAAGCTATTATCCGTTCAACACCCCCCCCCCCCTCTTTTTTAAAACACACTAGGTATAATGGGTGAATGTAAAAAAGCATATAACATGTCAATATAATTCCCCCCCAAAAAAAAAAAAAAAAAAAAAATCTAAAACGTTATGTTGTAAGAAAAGGTTAACGCATAGTAAATTGAATTGAATTTAAATATCTTGTTATAAACGAAGGGTTTATTGTAATTTTTTTAAATGAAAAATTCTTGAATTTTTTTTAGATAATATTTTGCATAGAGTAATGATTACCACATACTTGACTGTGGTATAGAAATCATACATATTCACAATTAAAGTTGTGAAATCGTGTTAGTATTTTGAAAACACAATTTTACAATTTCACAATTTTAAAGGGGGTGTATAAGGAGTGTGTGCAATGGCAAGGGAGTGTAACTAGATTTAACATTTTTCACATAAGTTACATGACATAACAGCCATATAGGGACTGCACTGTGTGAACTTTTGAACTGTAAGCAAGTCCAAGTCCCTTGAACTCCCGCTATATATTTATATATATATATATATATCTTAATCACCAACCTGTCTGTTGTCACTTTGTTTCTATTTAAATGGCCGAGTTTTACTTTTGCACATCATCTTCAATCAAAAGCCACGAACTGTTTTACTTCTTTTAATGCAATACAAAAAGCCCACCATTGCAAAAGCTTCAAAGGTGGTATAACTTTCTTAGACAAGGCACTAGTCAAAAAAATGACCACCCTTTTTAAGTATTTTGTACTATATGTAGCACTAGCACATATACTTTACGATGTTATCCTTGCGCTATATTTCTTAGGTCTTGCATATCAAGAGGACAAATGGGGTTGTTTTCCATGATTTGAATTTCATATATCTGAGAACCCATTTGGTCCTTAACCACTAGATTTTGTTGAGCCTTTCAAAAACACATATCCGTGAGTAGTCTTATTCCATCAATATGTGCTAGGTTGCTTATAAGCAGGGTTTTTGCTGTTACAATTAATGTTCTTTGGATGCATCTGTCATGCTGTTCTTTTTCCTGTTTAGTAACTTTGTCAATATCTGATGGTAGTATCTGCTGGTACTAATGTTGTTTCAGTGAGTGTTTAAACCGTGTGGTTAAAGCCAATTTTGATACTGTCATGCATGAAATAAAGTGGCGGGTTTCTAGTTTGAAGCCATTCGACTTCATGGAAGTAAAAGTTTCAAGACACAAGCGTTCTATGAGGTAGCTTCACGTGTTTCATTATCATCATTTTTGTTTAGCTTGTCCATTTTCATATTCTGTGTACCAATGTAGGCTCAACTGCTTTGGTCTTAGTGTCACTAAGAAAGCGTGCCACCATAGCTCTCAATAAGTTTTTAGATATTTTTCACTAGCAAACCCCATTAACTGTTGGATACTTTGCCTTTTTGGTTCTCTTAAGAATTCAACTGATTTTATTTGCATTTATGTAAATAAACCTTAGGAAAGAAATTCTTATGTTTCAGTCAAGGTGAGAAATATTAACTCCTCCTCCTTCTCACTTTCATAAGAAAAGGCTAGAACTTCCTTTTTTGCTTGCCTGCAAGTACATTCAAAGACAAAATGTCATTTAACCTTTCATAACATAGTTTGCTGCATTGCCAAGTGATTTATTTTGTTCCTTTACAATGACAGTGATCCTATTAAAAGAAAACTCAAGGAAGACAAATCAAATAGCATCTCTGAATCTCCTTATCGAGTTAAGATGGTAAGAGGTTAAATTCTCTGTTTTGCAACTTGCTTTCCTAAGTCTTGAACGTTTTGGTGAGGGCTTCTTCTACTAAACCAGAAGTTAATGTTACTCTGCCCCCTAGATATTATACCCTTATTATGGTGCAGTGTCCGCTTTGATTATGAGTTTATAACCATTGTACAAACTAGTTTTTTTGCATATATGTTGTAATATTCTGATGACATTTACTAGAGAAAGCAGTCATATTAGATAGGTCATGAGCACTCATGCAGAAGTCATAATTAATTCCTTGCTCATTTACAAGTTTGGTCTAATTGTTTTGCTATTATTATTTCCCATAATGATTATAATCCATTTTTTTTCTTTTTCAAAAAAGGAATTCGGACAACCTAAGGCCTGTATTGAAGCCAAGAAGAAACAACCCCCTAACAGTGACATTCAAAGTTCCTTGAAGCAAGAGGTATATATCTTTACTTATGTGAACTCATCAGTGTGGCTTATTTAAGTCACTTTTTGAGTTTTGAGCAAAATAATGGCACATCTGGTTACTGAATAAGACATTTTTGCATTCAATACTCCATTAAGCTTTTGTTCTTAATCTTTGTGAAATTGAGAATCCCATATAAAAGGACATCTTATATTGTGCTTCACTTTTGGCTTCCTGCAGCCAACACTATGACTGCATGGGAAATACATAAATACATTATACATGGAAGGGATGGGTACAT
>NW_027070422.1:91593-127395 GCF_002906115.3 Quercus suber
TAAAAAAAAAAAAAAAGAATACGGGTGATCTGGAAAAAAAAAGAAAAAAGAAGAAGAGTACATGCGATCTGAAAAAAAAGAAGAAGAGTAGAGGTGATCTTAAAAAAAAAAAAAAGAAGAAGAAATGAAAAGAAAGAAAAAAATTAAAGGGAGAAGAGTACAGGCAAGATTGGCGGTGAGTGGAGGAAGAGATGGCCTGAGCTGGACAGTTGGCGGCTGGGCAGGCGAGGTTGAGGAAGAGAGAAATCTGAGGAAAAAATCTGAGGTTGAGGAAGAGAGGACTGAGTTGCAACGGGAATAAAGGAGAAAAGGAAAAAAAATTGATTTAAATAATCTTTATCAATGTGAACGCAAAAATAAAATAGAAATCATACATATTCACAATTAAAGTTGTGAAATCGTGTTAGTATTTTGAAAACACAATTTTACAATTTCACAATTTTAAAGGGGGTGTATAAGGAGTGTGTGCAATGGCAAGGGAGTGTAACTAGATTTAACATTTTTCACATAAGTTACATGACATAACAGCCATATAGGGACTGCACTGTGTGAACTTTTGAACTGTAAGCAAGTCCAAGTCCCTTGAACTCCCGCTATATATTTATATATATATATATATATATCTTAATCACCAACCTGTCTGTTGTCACTTTGTTTCTATTTAAATGGCCGAGTTTTACTTTTGCACATCATCTTCAATCAAAAGCCACGAACTGTTTTACTTCTTTTAATGCAATACAAAAAGCCCACCATTGCAAAAGCTTCAAAGGTGGTATAACTTTCTTAGACAAGGCACTAGTCAAAAAAATGACCACCCTTTTTAAGTATTTTGTACTATATGTAGCACTAGCACATATACTTTACGATGTTATCCTTGCGCTATATTTCTTAGGTCTTGCATATCAAGAGGACAAATGGGGTTGTTTTCCATGATTTGAATTTCATATATCTGAGAACCCATTTGGTCCTTAACCACTAGATTTTGTTGAGCCTTTCAAAAACACATATCCGTGAGTAGTCTTATTCCATCAATATGTGCTAGGTTGCTTATAAGCAGGGTTTTTGCTGTTACAATTAATGTTCTTTGGATGCATCTGTCATGCTGTTCTTTTTCCTGTTTAGTAACTTTGTCAATATCTGATGGTAGTATCTGCTGGTACTAATGTTGTTTCAGTGAGTGTTTAAACCGTGTGGTTAAAGCCAATTTTGATACTGTCATGCATGAAATAAAGTGGCGGGTTTCTAGTTTGAAGCCATTCGACTTCATGGAAGTAAAAGTTTCAAGACACAAGCGTTCTATGAGGTAGCTTCACGTGTTTCATTATCATCATTTTTGTTTAGCTTGTCCATTTTCATATTCTGTGTACCAATGTAGGCTCAACTGCTTTGGTCTTAGTGTCACTAAGAAAGCGTGCCACCATAGCTCTCAATAAGTTTTTAGATATTTTTCACTAGCAAACCCCATTAACTGTTGGATACTTTGCCTTTTTGGTTCTCTTAAGAATTCAACTGATTTTATTTGCATTTATGTAAATAAACCTTAGGAAAGAAATTCTTATGTTTCAGTCAAGGTGAGAAATATTAACTCCTCCTCCTTCTCACTTTCATAAGAAAAGGCTAGAACTTCCTTTTTTGCTTGCCTGCAAGTACATTCAAAGACAAAATGTCATTTAACCTTTCATAACATAGTTTGCTGCATTGCCTAGTGATTTATTTTGTTCCTTTACAATGACAGTGATCCTATTAAAAGAAAACTCAAGGAAGACAAATCAAATAGCATCTCTGAATCTCCTTATCGAGTTAAGATGGTAAGAGGTTAAATTCTCTGTTTTGCAACTTGCTTTCCTAAGTCTTGAACGTTTTGGTGAGGGCTTCTTCTACTAAACCAGAAGTTAATGTTACTCTGCCCCCTAGATATTATACCCTTATTATGGTGCAGTGTCCGCTTTGATTATGAGTTTATAACCATTGTACAAACTAGTTTTTTTGCATATATGTTGTAATATTCTGATGACATTTACTAGAGAAAGCAGTCATATTAGATAGGTCATGAGCACTCATGCAGAAGTCATAATTAATTCCTTGCTCATTTACAAGTTTGGTCTAATTGTTTTGCTATTATTATTTCCCATAATGATTATAATCCATTTTTTTTCTTTTTCAAAGAAGGAATTCGGACAACCTAAGGCCTGTATTGAAGCCAAGAAGAAACAACCCCCTAACAGTGACATTCAAAGTTCCTTGAAGCAAGAGGTATATATCTTTACTTATGTGAACTCATCAGTGTGGCTTATTTAAGTCACTTTTTGAGTTTTGAGCAAAATAATGGCACATCTGGTTACTGAATAAGACATTTTTGCATTCAATACTCCATTAAGCTTTTGTTCTTAATCTTTGTGAAATTGAGAATCCCATATAAAAGGACATCTTATATTGTGCTTCACTTTTGGCTTCCTGCAGCCAACACTATGACTGCATGGGAAATACATAAATACATTATACATGGAAGGGATGGGTACATTTTCAATCTCAAATAACCTGCATTATGCCATATGTAAAATAGTTAGTCTAGACTGGACTCAGATTATTGATAAACAACTCCCATACCCAAAGCAGTGAAATGTGATACAACTAATTAGCTACAAGGAAACTGGAATTTCAGTGCCCAAATATAAGGTAACTGAGGCAGAATGTAAAAAGGACTTGAATATAGAAGTGTCCTTGCTATGTATAGTTAGTTAAGCTTCAATCCCATGATCAAGATCAGATGTCCTCCTAATCCGCATCCATTGAGTTATTTACTATACCTTTACATCTCTCTCGTGTAGGTTCTGCAGCTTCAAAGACGATTACATGACCAATTTGTGGTACGGCGAGTATTAGAGAAGGCATTAAGTTATCGGCCTCTTTCACATGATGCTACGATAGATAACTCAGTCCCCAAGGTAATTTCTCTTTGTAAAATGTGTATTTGTTGAGATACAGATGCCCGTAGATCACATTGATCACTATATTGTTTATTGGGATGCATTTTCTGTGTGTTTTTCTTTATTAGTTAGCATGTTCAGAATAAATTCCAGAGAACTTCATTTGTGATACACTTCTTTCTGTTACTTGAAGAATTTGAAAAAGAAAAGAAAATATGTCAAGCTGAAAGATGCATTAGATATAGCCAAGTAAAAGTAAATAATGGTCTCTTTACCTGTCAACTTGGGACTTCGGCAAATCCTCAATAAAATTTGAAATGGAGAAACAACAGAGCTTGAGGCTTGGTGCTTATATTTACAATTTTTATCCAATAATATGCTAATTTTTTGAATTATTTCTAGTACTTGCCACATTTGAATCTGCTAATCTTGCTTCTAACAATCGTTTGATAATTCCTTTTCTTGACATCAGCCTGCCCAAGAACTGATCAAGGAAATTGCAGTGTTAGAACTAGAAGTTGTGTATTTGGAACAATATCTTCTTTCGTTGTATCGGAAAAAATATGATCAACAAAAATCATGTGTGTCAACCGTGGAGGGAAGATTGAACAAAGAAATGTTTCGAAAAGTACCTGAATATGATATTATGTCAGAGAAAGAAGATCCAGTCACCCACTCCACTCATCATATGTTGCCTCAAAATTCAATTGGCAATCCACTACAGGAGTGCAATGACATTTGGGGGACACAAAAGCAGCTGGATTCTAGTATTCATCGCAGCCACTCATCACTTTCTCAGCGTTCAGCTTGTTTATCTAGAACTTCTCCTCCTATGAAATTTTTAAATAAAGGTGTAGGCTTGTACCATTCCCTACCTTTGTCAATGCTGGAGGTAACTTTCTATGCAAATATTAGTTTATTAGCCAAGATGCCGTTAACATTTTCCTTGTACAGTATTCCACTAATCAGTAGTACCTATAGTTGGCTTGAATGACAACATGGGTTTAGCTAATTTGTGGCTTCAAATGTTATCTCTTCAGCAAGCTCAGACTACTACTTCCAGTGTAAGTTTGGCAGAGCATCTTGGGACCTGTATCTCAAATCATATACCAGATACACCAAACTGGCTTTCTGAGGAGATGATTAAGTGTATTTCAGCCATATATTGTGAACTTGCAGACCCACCTTTGATCAATCATGACTACCCTTCTTCCCCTATTGCATTATCATCGTCACTAAATGAATATTCTTCACAAGGTCAGAGTGATAAGTGGAGCTCACAGTGCAAGAATTTTTCATCATTCAATTCAAACTTTGATAACCCTTTCCACGTTGAGGGATCAAAAGAGTTCAGTGGACCTTACTGCACCATGGCAAAGGTGCAGCTGATATGTAGAGATCGTCAGAAGTTAAGAGAAATTGAATACATGCTACGAAGATTTAGGTGAGCCTTTCTTACTGTAACAATCCTTATAACCTTTGTCATGCTATGTGGTCTACTTTCAGTGGGTCTTTGCTTGCTTTATGCTCCATCTGGTATCTAAAAAGAACACAAAAAGGAATAGGAAATTGGTAAACAAAATTCTTATCAGCACAAAATGAGCATCATGAAAATATGGTTCTTTGGACCAATATTCCATACTTTGATGCAACACTAAGCTGACTTAAGCTCTACCTTTGCGTCAGCAGCAAATTTTTCAGTGATTTGCAATTTGCATTAGTGCGTTATACTTATACAGTATGTTTAGACTTTTTCATGGTTAATGCTTTCTGAAGATGTACAATCAGCATTAAAAAGTGATTCCTTTGTTTTATTCTTGGTTTCTAATAGTTACCTCTTAGTATAAGCACTACAGAATCTTCTAATGCATTGAATGGAAAATAAGGTTTTTGTTGGGAATTTTTTTGTGAAGTGTGACGATATTGTTGACTTTCGGGCATCATAACCTCTGCTCTCATAACACTTTCCTTGCAAATACTAATGAGGCTAAAGAACCATTCCCTTGCAGGTCGCTTGTTTCTCAATTGGAAGAAGTTGATCCTAGAAAGATGAAACATGAGGAGAAGCTAGCCTTTTGGATTAATGTCCACAATGCACTAATAATGCATGTAAATTCCTATAGCCAAGAAACCCTAAATCTCATGTTGCTGTTTTTTTATTTATTTATTTTGCTTGAGTCTGTTAGGATAACCAACCCATTTGTTGTCTATTGTCCAACAGGCATTTTTGGTCTATGGGATTCCGCAGAATAATCTTAAAAGAATGTCTGTACTACTTAAGGTGAGTAGTGCTTCTCTGGTATTTTCTGAAGGGGGGAAAATGTTGTATAAGTTGCTTACATTAGCTTGTGCCTGATGCAGGCTGCATATAATATTGGGGGTCACACCATAAGTGTAGACATGATACAAAGCTCTATCCTGGGATGTCGATTGCCTCGTCCAGGACAAGTAAATCCCATTCCTGATATTAATATCAAAAGATTAAAAGCCTGTTTGTACTTGCCGTTTAATCTTAAAAAAAAAAAAAACCCTGTTTGTACTTATGATCCTGTTTATCTGGTAGAGATTAGTTGTTGGGCTCAACTTCTTGTTATTCATTTATGATTGGAATTTATATACCTCCTGCTTGATTAGGACTGATTTAGCTCACTTTTGCTGCCAGTGGTTGTGGCTGTTGTTTTCCTCAAAGACAAAATTCAAGGTTGGGGATGCACGGAAAGCATATGCAATTGAGCACCCTGAACCTCTTCTACATTTTGCACTTTGTTCAGGAAGCTATTCTGATCCTGCGGTAGACCCATATCCTGACAGTGTTCATTATACTATTTGTCTTCTTGGAAAATGATTTTAATTGCAAACAAATGTTTCTTGAAGTTCATCTAGAATTAACAAATCTGATGTTGACAATTTTTTTCCCATATAATTAAGATCATTTAATATTCTGAAAGTTCAGACTTGTGGGATTTTGCTGCCAGTGGTTGTGGCTGTTGTTTTCCTCAAAGACAAAATTCAAGGTTGGGGATGCACGGAAAGCATATGCAATTGAGCACCCTGAACCTCTTCTACATTTTGCACTTTGTTCAGGAAGCTATTCTGATCCTGCGGTAGACCCATATCCTGACAGTGTTCATTATACTATTTGTCTTCTTGGAAAATGATTTTAATTGCAAACAAATGTTTCTTGAAGTTCATCTAGAATTAACAAATCTGATGTTGACAATTTTTTTCCCATATAATTAAGATCATTTAATATTCTGAAAGTTCAGACTTGTGGGAATAATTCAGAAGTTTCTTCAATGGCATTGAATGAATTACTTGCTTGCATGACACATTGTTATTACTTAGTAACTTGCTTCTCTGTTTCAGATTTTCAAATAATTCTACAAGCTGCAAATTCAAAATCATATGCCTAAGCTGAAGTCATACCTCATATGACTCCACCACACAGCTGAATGTTGAAATTGTTGTCTAAATGGCCTACCTTGTAGGTCCCAGTAGGTTGACATTCATTGATAACGGATTTGTCAATGCTGAACCGAATATAGGGTCTAAGTTGGGTGGCATTTAATAAAATCACTTGGACTTAATATAGTATGACAGGAATGGAAGTGAGATTTGTTATTTTCTAGAATTCAACTTTATCCAAGGATCTTTCTCAATGACTTTTCTTTATTTAGGTCCGCATATACACTTCCAAGAGAGTATTTGAGGAGCTTGAAGTTGCGAAAGAAGAGTACATTCAATCAACCTTCAGCATACGTAAGGATCAGAAAATCCTTCTACCAAAGATAGTGGAGTCTTTTGCAAAGGATTCAGGTTTGTGCTCAGGTGATTTGGTGCAGATGATTGAGCATTTTGTACCTGACACTCAAAGGAAGAGCATTCAGCAGTGTCAGCACAAAAGAACTTGGAAGGGAATTGAGTGGACCCCTCACAGCTTTACTTTCCGCTATATGCTTTCAAAAGAGTTGGCTTAACAATGTCTTAGCATAATAAATGCTCAAGATTCATAGTACGTGGCAGGTATTCCAGATTGTTTTAGCCTTTATGGCTATTTTTGTTCCTCTATATGTGAGCAACTGCAGCTAGCTTAGTTAGTTCAGAATGACAGTTGAATCATAGCTGAACCTTGGCAAGAAAACGAATGGTAATGATGATCAAAGAAGGTCAAGATTTTTGAGCTTGAGAATATCTAAAAAATACATCAAACGTATTGTTTTTTGGATCAGAAGAAATTTCAAACTTGAGCTTATTTGATCACCGGTCTTCGTTGAGTGGAGAGGTTGTGATTTGGCTGTCATTCCCAGTCATCCTGGCAATTTCTTTTGACAGGTATTCATGTACAAACAAATGAAAGCAGCGAGGGATATGTTGATAGAGTGGTAGCTGTAGTCATTGTAATATGGTTGTTATTTGGCTGGATTTTGTAATGTAAAGTATCTCATTAGTGTTCAGAAAGATATCTTGATGCTGTCTGGCTATTTTTCATATTTGTTCTGGCCTATTTGTAAAAAATGCTGAATGAATGTCAGAGATAATTGTTTTTTGGATCAGAAGAAATTTCAAACTTGAGCTTATTTGATCACCGGTCTTCGTTGAGTGGAGAGGTTGTGATTTGGCTGTCATTCCCAGTCATCCTGGCAATTTCTTTTGACAGGTATTCATGTACAAACAAATGAAAGCAGCGAGGGATATGTTGATAGAGTGGTAGCATGTAGTCATTGTAATATGGTTGTTATTTGGCTGGATTTTGTAATGTAAAGTATCTCATTAGTGTTCAGAAAGATATCTTGATGCTGTCTGGCTATTTTTCATATTTGTTCTGGCCTATTTGTAAAAAATGCTGAATGAATGTCAGAGATGAGTTGTGGATGGTCTTTGAATCAAATGGCACCTCCTACCCTTAAGGTGAGATCGAGATCATGGGTTTAATCCTATGCGTGTTCCATAGCAATGTATTTATTTATTAATGAACATTAATAAAAGGTATTTCTAAATCTTCTAAAAATGCTTTTCTATCAAAATAAACTAGTTTCTAGCATACAAAAGATAAGTTGAAGCAAAGTCACACACACGGTCAATTGACAGAGTAGGGAAGAATCAGAGTAAGTGAGGTGGAAAACATGATCCTAAACAATGCATGCTTTGAATGGTTATTTATTTCTTTTGCTGAAAAGTGCAAGAGAAATTTTGATCTAATTACACTGCTGGAAAGTTCAAGTGTAAGGTGGTGGAAAAAATTATCTTTAACCAAAAAACATAAAAGAAAGTTAAAATATAGATAGTATTGTCAAATACCATGACATAAACATAATCATTCAAACAAAAAAACTGAAAATCTAATCATTACATAAACATGAACATAATCATAATATTAACTAACATAAATTAAAATTTTATTTTGTTAATATATTTGATCTTGTTGTTTTGAATTGTACAAAAGTCATTCCAAAGGATCTTATAATTATATAACTATAATTATAAATAAAATAAATTAGAGATCCTAAATCAACTACGACACCAAATAAAATAATACAATAATATTAGAAGATAATCAATGATTACTTCTTCTCTAAATTGTTCTGCCATATCATTCAATTATCAATACCACCGCTCAAATCAGTTTTTTCATTTATATAGATGTATAGATACGTTGTAGGTGCAGAAACGACCCCTCCAAGCATCCTCATACCCTCTTCCATCCCTTTGAAGATCATAGCAAAGCTCTCCTTAGAGAAAGTATCTCTTCGATCTCTCTTTCTCTTATATATTTCTTGGCTTTTCCCATATGAATTTTGTTTTGATTAGTTGTTTGGTTAAGATTTTTTTTTTTTTTGGTAATCAGTTTCTATTTTTTATTTTATATTTATTTTTGTTCGTAAGTTCATAATTTGTCCGCATTAAACTGCTCTTACATGTCATAACATTAATATTACTTGCCGATACATAAGATATATATGCCCTTGCTCTTATTGTTTAAAAGAGACCCCTCCAAGCATCCTCATACCCTCTTCCATCCCTTTGAAGATCATAGCAAAGCTCTCCTTAGAGAAAGTATCTCTTCGATCTCTCTTTCTCTTATATATTTCTTGGCTTTTCCCATATGAATTTTGTTTTGATTAGTTGTTTGGTTAAGATTTTTTTTTTTTGGTAATCAGTTTCTATTTTTTATTTTATATTTATTTTTGTTCGTAAGTTCATAATTTGTCCGCATTAAACTGCTCTTACATGTCATAACATTAATATTACTTGCCGATACATAAGATATATATGCCCTTGCTCTTATTGTTTAAAAGCATGTGAATTCAATTTGCTGCACCAATACATAAAGGTTCAAATTCATACTGCATGCAATTCATTTATTTTAGAAAAAAAAAAAAAATACCTGACTTTGTTAAATTGATAACCCATTAATTTTATTTATTCATGCAAAAGTAAATTTTGTATAGGCCTTATTGGACCTGACTTGCTATCTTATTAATTCCCATGCATTCTATAGGTTTGATCTGAGTAATTAATTTTATATATGATATAGATATTTGTTGTTCAAGGACTGCAGTGTGTTATTTGAGGACAACTTGTTTGTAACTAATAGAATTTATAATTTATACGAAATTTTGATCTATATTTCTTATTAAAATGATTTACCTACTGAAATAAAAAACTAATGCAATGTTTCTCCTTTCTCCTATTCTCAAATGACTAGGATGCGGACGGTTTACAATTCCATTAGGGACATTTAACTCGAAACGAAAATTTGGAAAGTTAGGGCCCGTTTGGTCATAGAGTTTAAAAATTGTTGTTTAAAAAGATGTGAAAATTGTAGTTTAAAAAGTGTTGTTAAAAAACGTGTTTTTAGTGTCAATAAAACAAAAAAATGCGTTTGGTATCATGTTTTAAATAACATTTTTCAATGTTCAAAAAATATAAAATATGTGTTTGGTATATGTGTTTTGGATGGTAAAAAAAGCTGACTAACGTACGAAATAACAATTTTTTAATCAGGAGAGAGAACGTCTTTAAATAACATTGCTCCCCTCTTTCCTTCTTTATCCGTTTCTCTTCCCTAAGAGCAGAAAACCCATTCCCTGAGAGCAGAAAATCAAACCCACGCACAGTTATCTCCATCCACGCCAAAGAAGATCCACGGATGGGCTTCACGTTCCTCAAATCTCATCTCCACTGTCAGCACTCGAAGACCTAGCAACTAATAGAGCTTCTATCGCCGCCGAGTTGCCGACCCGTTACTCCAAGATCCAGGTTTGAATCTCACTTTCACCTTGCTTGTCAATGGATTTGTGTCTAAAGACTGAACTATTCCTTCTTCACTCACATATTTCTCACTTTTTTGTTTTTTTTTCTTTTGTTTTCCTCACCAATCGGGAAAACCACCAATTTTTCTGTGCTTTGTTTGCTGTTGAAGACGCGTTTATGATGGGTCGGTGAGGATTTATGGTGCTTGGTCGATGAGGGGACCTATGGAGGTGGGTGAGAGTTATGTCGCTGGGTTGCTCTGTGTGATCTTCGTACCAGGTGCGAGAGGATTGGCCGTGAAGAGATAAGAGTAAAGAGAGGAGACCATACTTGAAAAAAAGCTGACCAGCTGGGCCCCACAAGAGTGTTCAATATTATTACCGAAGTGTCACTGAAACTAATGTTTGTTGTTTAAAATCAGCTCTGAGTTGATTTCAAAAACATCTATTTAAACCTGGGTTTTTGAACAATATTTTTCAAACAATCCTGAGCAGAACTGGTCCACCAGACACGGTTTTTTGTTTTTGGATACTAGTGTTCAGTGTTTAAACATTGAACACTATGTTTTGAAATGGGTGACCAAACACCCCCTTAATGTTTTAGTAGCTGAAAAAACAATGCCACAAACATCAACGCAAGGTGCATGTCAGCGCATATCAGAGGCTTATATTGATTGATAATATTATACACATATTTTGAATAATCATTCTAGGGCAGTGGCGGCTCCAAGATTTTTTTTTAGGGGGGTTAATAATGGCAGAGCTAGGAATTTGTTGGTGAGGGATAGATGAATAAAAAATCAGATAAATTATTTCTTTTTTTGTTTTGTTTATTTTTCTATATTTACAACTTCCACGTTATATACAATACAACTATATTATACAATAGTCTAAAAAGTTACTAACAGTTTAAAGTTCTTTAAGACAATAATCATTGGACACATAAACAAATAGAATTAAATAACTGATCATAAATTTTTAACAAATTAATAATAAATTATTATATTTATAAGTTATATCAATTGACTAAAAAAATATAAAATAAATAAGAATAGTAATACACTTAGGAGTATGGTTGAGAGTGTTCAATTACCAATTGTCCCAAAAGTTTAAACTATTGAGATATGGTAAATTTAATCATTTAACCATACATACTTCTAATAGAGAGTAAGCGTGAAACTAAGAAAAATAATACTCTTGTAATAAATTTTTGCTTTTGAAGTGTAGAAAAATATTTCTTGGACTTAAAAATGTGTAAAGCACTTATCAAACTACTTGATTGGACATAGAAAAAAACTACGAAAACATAAAAATTAAGGATCATATTCAAGCTTATTTCAATTGGGCTTAACAAAAAATTTAAGGTAAGGGTGTTCAAAATTTTTATTATAGAGATAAAAAAAATTAAAAATAATATATAATATTTCTTTTGGGACCAAGTCAGGGGGTTCATTTGAACCCCCTGGGCTAGTCATGGAGCCGCCCATGTTCTAGAGGCATCCTGTATTACTTACTTTCATTGGATCCATACAATCTTTGTTGTAGTAGATATAATTTTATGACAGTTGAATAATACCTCAACGATTGCTAATGTTACTGATGAGTATGAAATATAAACAATAAATTACTCTCATATTTACATTTTTAGTTACACTTTTATGCTATTTTGTGACTGATTATAAATAATCTTTGTTTTATTATAGGAGATAAAGGTTTTACATGATAAAGGGAATTAATGAAAGAAAAGGAATAGAAAAAATCATTGAAGAATCAATTAACGTGGAAGTTAAATGCTACAAGATGGGCCCAAAGTCAAGCCAAACCTTGAAGAGATCCAGTGAAGCAAAGAAAAAGAAAAGAAAAGAATAAAAGAAAGCCCAATCCTGGCGTGAAGTGTAGAAAGATTGAAAATTAAAGAATGAGAAGTGAGACCCAATTATAATGTCCTGGACATGTGGCCTACAACTAATAATAAAGTCCTTGTTTGACTTCTACTTAGAATGTGTCAGGCGGCTTCTCTCTCCTCTTTTTATTTTTATTTATTTATTTATTTATTTTTTCGATTAAGGGCTTTTCTCTTTTAAGTAGGAGTGTGCGCGGTTCGGTAAGGACGGTTTTTTTCCAAATTTATTACCAAACTGATAGAGATCGATTTTTTCATAATTGGAACTGATGCACACCGCCTAAGGTTGGTTTTCCGACCTATAGCAGTGCGGTTTTTTGCAGTGTGGTTTAGTCGATTTGGTCAGTTTGAAATATTAAAAATTCTATTTGTTTTTTTTATTAACAAATAGAATTTGTTTTTTGATTAACAAATAGAATTTTTAATGGTCGGTTTAATGTTTTTTGATTAACAAATAGAATTCTATTTGTCTCCCCTCCCTAACAATCAAAATGCACCACTTTCACTACCACCACAACCACCATCTATTCTTCATTTAACATACATAACAATCAAAATGCAGAAAAAAAAAAAAAAAGTTAGCAGACTTAAACTTATAGTTGATTTGATTAACAATTAAAGTGTTAATTTTGGTGGGTTTCTTCTCTACTTAAACTCTTAAAGGCTACTACAAACTTCATAACTCAATTAAATTTTTATCTCAACTCCCTCAGCCATTACTAATACAACTCCAAATATATTCTAGCTTTGAGATTAAAAGAAAGAGAAAAACCAGCCATTATTAAAGAACTGGGTTTCATTTGTTCAAACTTTGTTGTGTCACAGACTCACAAAGAGAGAGAGAGAGAGAGAGAGTTAAGGGCGGACGGCAGTAGGCGTCTAGGCTGTAGCTAGCCTGGTCGTGACTCATGAATGGTGAGCCTGCTGAGCTGCAAGAGGCGACTCACGATCAGTGGTTCCATGGACTCAGGCGAAAGTGAAAGATACTGAGATAGAGCGTCGGCCTGAGAGAGTTGAATGGTTGAGAAAAATGCCATTTATACTAGGCAGAAATCAACAACCCTAGCTTAAAACGAAGTTTTGATATATATATATATATATATATTTTTTTTTTTTAATTACTAAATGAAACGAATCGTTTTTGCAATGAGGTAACCAACTATGAAGAAAACACTTAGATGCTCAGAACGATACAAAATATCGCCATATTGGTCGGTTCGGTAACCAACTCGGTTTGGAGTTGCAGTTTTGATGGCAGCACCGCACCGGTGTTGGAGTGAAATTCTCCATCCGATCGCCGGCCTTGGCTCAGTTGGTTGATGACAAAGGCGGTACGGTTGGGTTGGCACCGGTCGGTTGGGTCGGCTCCGGTATCACTCTGCTCACACCTACTTTTAAGTGCTATAGGTCCGTCTTTGTGTGATATATAAATATGAGCAAACAGAAAGAGGAAGGCTGGGGGCTGAACATATGGAGCACGGCTACCTCTTTGGTTTTCTTTCATGATAGTTAGCTTTATTTTATTTGTCTAGTTTAATATTTAGTATTTTATTTTTGTGTTTTCTTTCAATTACTATGAGTAGCTAAGTTTGTAATTAAGGTTGAAGATGAAACATTGTTAAGGATTATCAGTATTATTTATGTGATTTGATTTTTCCCAAAGTAGTTGTTCTTTAATGATTTAAATTTTTCTTACTTCATATCAATTGACTAAGATGAGATTTTAGATATGAGTTCAATCATGTTTTTCTCATGATTTAAGATAAATTTTAGATATGAGTTCAATCATGTTTTTCTCATGATTTAAGATTTATCTTAAGTAATTGGATGCTTGGTTTATTATTTCTTGTTTGTTAACGGATATAGTTGATGATTTGGTTTTATACTTAAGAAGTGAAGAAAAATATGCTTTTGATTTTTTAAAATAAGGATTTTAATGAGAATATTTTCCATAATAGCAAGATTGATTTCTAGATTATCATGCAGTGGGTTGGAAAAAATTAATGATCATAAATATATGCTGATATGACTTATAAGACGGATTCCAAAACCTTAATTCATTTCTCTTGATTGTTTACATATTTTTACCACTTTATAATAAATTTAAAAAAAAAAAAAACCTAATTCTTGATAGTATATATGAACAATTTTTTTTTTTTTTAAATGTATTGCAAAATCTACTAAAAAAGATTTTCTATTCTATCAAAACAAACTAGTTTCTAGCATAATATGTTGAAGCAAAGTCATGATCAAAATTGATAAAGTAGGGAAAATTATGAGTTATGGAGATGGAAACCATGATTATGAAATAACATGTACTTCGGATGGTTATTTATTTCTTTTGGTAATTAACTGTGATGGTGGGCTAACTTCTAAGTCCACTTCGTCCATGTTAGCTATCCATGACCAAATCATGTCTAGAACAATCCACGAGGGGGGCCAACAAAAAGTATCATGAGTATGAATAAGGTTCGTCTACAAACCTCATGATTGTCTAGGACAACCTAGTCATCCATGGTTTAGGGGGGGTGCAGACGACGGAATAACACTTAGTAAATTTTGAAAGATTTTTCTACAAACTCTATGCAATTAGATCACGATCTGTCATTCCAGAATGTGGAGAGGATTCTCTGAAATCCCCTTCCTTTTCTCCATTAACTCCACACATCTCCCATGATTATGGTGGATCCGAACAAGTAGATCCACTCTTAACTCTCTATAAAAGGATCAAGTCTCATTCAATTGAGGTAAGTTCTACTATTCATTAATTCACAATCCTTGTGTTCTAGAGAAAAAACTAACTTAGCCGTTGGAGAGTCCTTGGCCAGTTCACACCGGTCACCCTTGACAATTCTTTTTTTTTTTCTCTTCAAGTCATCAAGTCATCACTGTAGCATGGAGCATTTAGCCTACTAATTTTTGTACATCATCAAACTATAAGCAGTAAAATTAACCAATATAACTAATCATCACAAACTTAATGCGTTTATATAGATATAACTTTTAAGTATCCTTATCCAACAATATAAAGGAAAGTTAAAACTTACAACACACAAACAATATGGTAAAACAAAAAAAATAAGTTATATATCTATAAGGGATGACGCAAATATAAGTGATTCATGCTTTTTGAGTTATTTCTTGGCTCCTTTATTGTATTGAGAGTTCCAGAGGGCTAAAATGACCAAATACCATCTTTGGCCAAAATAATTAGCAATCTACCACTGTTTGGGAAATATTTAGTAACGTACCACTTTTTTTTTAAAACTTGAGTTTGTGAAACTCGAGTTTGACATGTAAATCGAGTTCCAAAAACTTGATTTCTATAATGGCATGCGTTGACCTAGAATTTTTTAATTAAAAAAATCACGTAGAACTCGAGTTTGAGGAACTTGAATCGCTTGTAAATAAAACTCGAGCACTATATACTCGAGTTATGCATCATAGAGATATATTGACGTTTGACTGTTTGAGAGTGCAATTGATGTCTGAGAGTGCAAGTGCTAGATGAGAATAATTGCAGGAGAGTACCAATGCTAGAGTGACTAGTTGTAGAGGGAAACCGATGTTTCTGACAGTTGAGGGGTAATGTCATAGAACTCGATAGTAGAGAGCTCGAGTTCCACACTACAAGCAGCTTGAGCTTCACAACCTCGAGTTCCATGTGGACCTTTTAATTTTAAAAAATGCCAAGTTAGCACATAACTTGAGTTTATGAAACTCGAATTACATGTAAAACTCGAGTTTTAAAAAGTGGTAGATTGCTAAATATTTCCCAAATAGTAGTAGGTTGCTAATTATTTTGGCCAAATATGGTATTTGGCCATTTTGGCCATTCCAGAGAATAAGGAGTAAATCTTAGTTGGCTTAAGAAAAAATGGTGGCGCAGTGGGGAAACGTTTCTAGCTAGCAAGCTTGTTTTTGGTTAGATGGTGAAGTGGATGGAATTTTGGATACAAGTGAGGGTTGGAGTACCCCTTTTTTATAGTGGGGAAAGGGGAAATGTCAATCTTACCAACTTTTTCACTGGCGGCAATAGGCTTTCATGAGTGTGCTGGCTGGTTTTAGTTTTTTTATTGATAAGGTTGTTTAGTTGTATATGTTTTGATTAAATTCTCTAACCTTGAAGATATGGTGGCTGGAAGCTAACTAAGCATTAATGACTTGTTTGGATCGAGGGGGAGGGAGGGAGAGTAGAGAGAATTAATGTTGAGTTAGTTGAAAATTAGGCTAATTTTCGGCTAATGCTACTTTACTCCACTCCCTCTCTTTTCCCATCAATCTAAACAATCCATGAAGGGTTGAAGGCTTCAAGCTTTATGAGAGTTTGAGTTTGCTTGGTTGACAACAACCTAATTTCATGTTAAAATGTAAGTCAAATTGAGAAATGCTATATCATAACGTTTTCATAACAAATTCTACGTGGTAGGTTGTTACTAGCTTTAATTTTGGCCCAATATTAAAATTTTTTTTTTGGCTACTAGCAACAGTCAGTAATAATATTTCTCAAGCCAAAATTCACGTATACTAACATGAGCTTGTTATCAATGACTAAGTTGTGGGCTCCACATCTCCAAACAATTAGACGTTGATAATGCTCTTATTGAGTAATACCAGAAGCTAAGAAGTTTAGGGCATGTTTGTTAAGAGGATTTAAATATAGTTTTTTGTTTTGGAAACTATAAAAGGGTGGATCCCACACTTGAATCTATTATTTGGCTAATATTTTTTAAATACAATTTTCATAAAATTATTTCATATTTTTCCTGTTCAAAATAGGATTTTTAAAACCATTGAAGGATGTTTTTAGGATATAAAAAATGTTTTTAATGACATATTTATAAATAAATTGAAAATAGTAGACCTTGCAGATTTGTCCAAATTTTTTTTATCTCTTAAATTAAGAAATTTATTTTTATCACCGAAATTCTCATATTTTAAATTTGAAACTTATCATTATAAAAAAAAAAAGTACATTAGTAATTTAGTTCTATTCCCACAATTCAATTTTGAAACTTATCATTATCTAAAAAGAGGAAGAAGTAATATACACATTACTTTAAGTAGAATCAAAATTAATAATTAAACGTATCAAAAAAAAATTAATAATTAAAAAAAAAAAATCTCAAAGTAGAAATAGTCTCCCAAACATCATTTTTTTTGGTTTTCATTATTTTAAAAATTATTCTTAAAAATGAGAGTCAAACATATATAATGTAAAAATTATTCTCTGAAAACTAGTTTCGCGTTTAATTTTTTTGAAAATCATTTTCATACCGATTTGATTAGGAAAGAGAAGCATTTTGATTTGATTAGGAAAGTCTAGACGGCAGTTGGACGCTTTTGACAATAAAAACAACAGAGAGTGAGTGGTAATCCATATCAAGTGAGAGAGCACCACAATCACTTAATCAAAAATAAGGAAAATCCCATGGAACAGAGACACTGCCACGCGATTGCTCTTTCGCTTTTGGCTCTTCTGCAGTACTTTTTCGCCGACTCACTACTCTGAAAACACTGAGACACAAACAAAACTCAGCATTTATTTCTTTCAAAACTCTCAAACCAATATACACACACTCTCTCTCTCTCTCTCTCTCTCTCTCACACACACACACACAGAGTGACGGAGAGTGAGAAAATGGAAGAAGAGGGAATTGGCTTAGTGCTAGCAAAAGCCACAGAGCTGAGATTCAAAATCAGCAATTGCATGCACAAGGCTACCACCAGTTCAACCAATGGCCTCCCTGAACAAGAAGTCACTGATAAAGATGAAGAAGAAGAGCAAGAACAAGAAGAAATGGAGAGGCTTTTGAATATTTCTGATGCCCTTGAATCCCTTGAAAACCAGCTCTCTTCCTTGCAGGTTTTGCCCTCTAAACCCCTTTTTATTCATTTGGGTTTTTCTCCGAAAACCCTAATTTGGATTGCTCTAATTTTTGGACGTAATGTGTTTGTGTGTGAAATGCGGTCTTAGTCTTTGATAGTTCTCTAAATTGGCTCAACCCCACAAGAAGAAAATGATAAAAATTCAATCTTGGACGGTATTGGTTTAGATGAATGCAATAATTAATTTACATGAAACCCATATATTATTCGTTGTTCCTTTTCTTCTTATGCTTGTAAAAGAGATGTACAAGATCTATAATTGTACACAAACAATGGAAGAGTGTAATTTCCTGTTTTGGGTTTAAGCTTGTGTCTAGAACATATTGGGAATTTAATAAATTGGAAGAGTATTATGATAACCTAGAGTATATGCTCCTGGGTAAGAGCTTAAATTGCCTAGCTTGTCAGTGGTGAATGCCCTTGGATTACCTGGCAACTGGTTCTAGTGGGTGGGTTCAGTTGCCTGGAGGTTTTACTAGCTAGAAGTAGGTCCAAAGGGCTCTTCTTTTGAAAGGTTCCCTGTGTTATCAAAAAAAAAAAAAAAAAAACCTTGAGAATAGAGTATTCTGAATTGTTTTTGAAAAGTAGGCCTTAGGAATTATTGTAGACCTAGTTGAATCTTTTTTTTTTCTTCTCTGAATTTGTAATAACTAATTGAATTGAAACTTTTAAAAATGCCCACAAGTTTATTCTTTTGATACTTTTATTTGTGGTTTGAAAATTTTGAAAGGTGATGATTATCTCAATTATGAAACTTGAGATATAGGCTTAATTGATGGAAAAACCATGAGGATTTCAATGCACCTACGTAATAAAGTGATTTCTAAATCAAAGGTGATGATGCAGAAATGGTTTCAAGACAGCTCTTTTTAGTTTCAATTATGAAAACTACATTTGTATGCTGACTAATTGCATGTTGAGGTTAGGATTTTTTTAATTAGCAAATCACACATGCACCCATCACCCGTTCTTATGGGGGCTAGGGCTCATTGGCTAGGAAATGGGAATAAGTTAAGAAGAAAATGCGTGTGTCAATTGTTCTTGTATGATGTTATGTTGAGAAGCAGTGAGGCAGTAATATCTACTAAAAAATGAACACATGCTCTAATTTGTAACATGTACAATTTGACATAGGGACAGGGTGTGAAATGTGGAAACTCTGCACAACGAAGACAAGGGTACATAACTATAGGTATAGTTGTCCTTGCGGGGACAATTGCATGCATGCATGGTTGTGTTCATTTATATCTACATTAAGGTTTGTGCCTGTTAAAAATACTTTGTGATATTTCTCAGATGGTTGATTCAATCATATACAATCATCATATAAACTATTTAACAGGTCATTCCGTTATATAGTTTATATAATAGGTCTTTGGGCTGTAGTACCACCACACCATTTGGGCGAGTTAGTACCTTCCCAAGCCTTAGTGCTTGGAGAAGTAGGGGGAGGGTGTGGGTTCATGCTGCTGGGGCAGCATTTTTCTTATGTAAGTATTTCTAACCATCTCACAAAAAAAAAAAAAGGTCATTGGGCTGTACTATGTTAAACTCAAAAGAAATTATGAAATGACTTTTTTTTTTTTTTTTAATGTGGACTGGGGATAGGTGTCTTGCTTATGTCAATGATCATGTCATATGAAGAGTATTAGAGGCTGTTTGGATCCATTTTTTTCATCACTCAACTTCCGTCATTCAATTTTCATCACTTATCACTCATCACTTATCACTCTAAAATACCAAGGCTATTTGGCACCATCACTCACTTGCCATCACTCAATATTTTTCACACTGATTGTGGGCCCCATACCTATCACTGGTGCAACATTTTTTTTTTTTCAGTACCCAGTAACCCGAACCTAGTGAAAGAAGAAAGGAAAAAAAAAAAAGAAACCCAAGAGAAGACCGAACCCAGTTAAAGAAGAAAGGAAAAAAAAAAAAAAAACCCAGGAGGAGAAGACCGAACCCAGTGAAGGAAGAAAGGGAAAAAAAAAAAAAACCCAGGAGGAGAAGACCAAACCCAGTGAAAGAAGAAAGGAAAAAAAAAAAAAAAGAAACCCAGGAGGAGAAGACCGAACCTAGGAGAAGAAAGGAAGAAAAAAAAAAAAAAGAGTCAAAAGGTGGTCAAAAGGTGCGGCTGAGTTATGACTAGTGGGTCCCTTATATGTTTAATTACAAAAATGCCATTGAGTTATCAATTATGGAAACTAAAAACACTTAAAATGTGTTTTCAGTTTCTATAGCTCATAACTCAAAAATCAGAGAATTGAGTGATGGAAACAGAGTTATTGAAACAGAGTTATGGTGCAGTTAAACGGACTTCTAGTTATGGGTCTCACCATTTTTGAGTTATGAGTTATGAAAACAAAGAATTGAGTTATGGAAACAAGCCATCCAAATAGCCTCTTAGTATGCTAGTATATGGTGACCTTTTGAATGTTGCATATACCATTGAACATTCTATATAGGCCGATGGTGGATCAATTTGGTGTTTTGTAGTTGCCATAACCTGCAGAGATTGTGTATTATTTTCATTATCTCTGGTCATGTCTAACTTCCTTCCAATACTAAGTTGAATGCAGCAAAAGTGGTTAGTGTCCATCTGAGGGTACCTATGGCACATTACAATTTTTAAGCTAGAATACTATCTATTCTTGGAATTTAGATCATTCATTGCCTTTCAGTTAGTCATGTAGTGAATAAACTTTCTGGTCTATGTATCTCTTCCCCATCAACGATCTTACTGCTTTGATGTATTCCAACTTTAAGTTTACTAGTAAGGAATGTTTTCAATGTATCAATGTAATGCTACTTATAAAAAAAAAAACATCAATACGATGCTTTACATACTCACCTCTTCAGCTGTATCAAGGTACTTTATGTGATAGTAGAACTGACTATACATATTAAATAGAGCACAATGACATTGTTACATCCAACTTTACAGCCTTACTTAAAATCAGCTGCTATTTAGGTGTTTAAAGTCCAACTGGTGTTCTCACTAAGAATGCTTAGACAATCACCCTCGTTAAATTAGCATCCATGACCATTTTTTTATCCATTAGCTAGCTTACTTGCTCAAAAGATTCTTATACTATATATTTGCTTGACAAATTGATGCAAGAAGTGTGAAGGTAATTTTATTTTAATTTAGTTTTATTTTATTTTAAAAGTTAATTGTATTTTTATACCATTAGTTTTTTGGATTTTATTTTAGTTCTTATTAGTTAATTAGGTTTTTATTTAATCTCCTAAATTCAAGGATTTTTTTTTTAATTCAACATTTGAGATTTTTTTAAGTTAATTAGAATTAGGGTTTGGTCGCTATCAAGATTTCTTCAGTCAATTATTGTAATCCAATGGAGATAGTTAAGACTGTTTGGTTGAGTAAGAAAATTATTTATTTAAGATTTTCTTTCAATAGCTTGGTGTTGATTCTAGGCAACCCTAGGTGTTGATTTATAGGTTTTGCTCTCTTGCTTGATGCTGATTCAAGGCAAGTTTGGAGCTGATTCCTAGGTTGTTTTTAATTTTCTGTCCTTTCAAGTTTAGAGCTGCATTAGTTTTGGTTTTGTTTTGCATCAAATTTGGCATAGTCTATAAAAAGCCAAGAAAGCCTTCATAACTGCTACCCTCCACAGTAAACTATTCCCACCCCCACTGGTGCAACCCGTCACGGAAAATTCAACCTTCAAAATCTCAAATCAACCCCTAAGCCAGCTCAAGTCAAAATTCCCCATAATTCATCCCCTAAAATAAAAACCTTGTCATCAGATGATACACTCATTGTGCATAGCCTCAAACCACTGCTGTTGAAGCCAAAGACATCACCCATAGCCCAGCTGCCTAAACTTCTTTCAAATACTTCTGCCACTGTCATCTTTTCAACTTTGTGTTGCTGTCACCTAAACTTCCCATAGCTAGAATAGTTACCTCCACATCTGCATCTTCATCCCCAATCATCATCCTTGACAAGTGACAAAATCATAGGTCTCCTTCACTCAATTTGATCCCAATTTACAAACATCAAATTGTTTGCTGTTGGCGGTCAGAACCTTGATAGTGGCTCCCCACACTTGTTGCCAAATTTGTCTTTAGTTTCTCAGTGTGCACCATGAAAATCACAACCTTGGAAACCCACATCTTCTCAAGACTGTATTGCCACCAAAACTTTTCCAGAAAACCATGTCATCCAATGACCATAAGCCAAGCAATGTTGCCGCGGGCCATTATTATGTTAGGCCAGGTTGGCCTTCCACCCCTCCCTTGCCACCACAAATAACTTGAAGTAGCTGCCTCTCTAACCATCAGTTTTGAAGCTGATGGAAGCTTCATTGTTAAAGCAAAATAACTTATGCCACTCAGCTTGTTAGTCAACCCAACCCATTTGGAGAGAGAAATAAAAACATAATGCAAAATCACCAACTTGCACCTCACCCTATCTATTAAACCCAAAACCTTGGCTTGACCCTATCAATTAAAGTCTGACCCAAAACATAAGCCTAACCCATACAAGGGGAAAATAAAAAAACAAACTTACCCCAACCCAAACAATTTAAAAAACAAATTGTTCAACCTGACTCATCTAAAAAAAAAGTCCTTGTTTTAAAAAAGAAGAAAAAAAAAGAAGGGAAGTCCAAGCTTAATCTTGGGCCCTCTTTAAGCCTCACATGGTTCAAGTCTGCAACCCATATATTGCCGCCATAGCTACACTGAACGGGGTCCAGTTTTTGCCACCACCAGAGAGTTACATCGGTCACCAAATTTGACATATCAATGTTGATTGATCTGGTTTGACCTAATTGATCATAATTAATGCAGATGGATGTTGAGACTTTTAGGATTTAATTCTCTTTTATTTTCACATTTGATGAAATTGATTACAACTTATTTTTTTTCCATTGTTAGGTTAGAGATTTATTTCTAATTAGGCCCCAAAATGCATCTTTGTAAGCAGTTAACGATGGGTTTATAAAAATTTTGGGTGGGGATTTTCCCACCCTGTGCTTGGTGTTGATTCTTGTGCAATGGGTTCTTATTATGCTTGGTACATATTTCAAGCAGCCATAGGGACTTACTTTTAGGTTCTATTTTTCTGTTTTATTTGCTTGGTGCTGATTCCAAACAAATCCTAGGTGTTGATTGATTCTTAGGTACTATCCCTCTGTTTTAAGCTTCTTTTTGTTTCCCAAACACAGGTCTCCCTTGTAGAGTTTATTAAAGTTTATTGTCACGCATCACAAAGTTTTGTGCAAAATTTATCCATGGATGCTCTGTCTATTCAACTCTATTCTGCTCAACCCACTAACACAAATGCATTAGCTAAATTTGTCACAATAAAGAATTAGTGATATATCCTTTGTGTTAGGCTTACTGGATACTAGATTTGATGATGACATATGTTCGTTATATTACAATTCATAAAAATAGTTCTCACAAGTTCTACATAAAACCTTCATCAACATATAAAAGATGTTTGTAGAATGTAGACATGTAATTTTTTGGAAAATATTGACTCTATTCTTTAATTCCTAGACCTTGCAACTACAACAACGATATGAAAGAGAAGTGGCCCTTGCTGAGATCGAAAATAGCCGTAAGATATTACTTGATAAGCTCAAGGAGTACAAAGGAGAGGATTTGGAAGTGATACATGAAGCTTCTGCTTTTGCTGGTGAAACAGTGGACCACAACAATGATCTCCTGCTTCCTCCATATCCAAGCCGCCCTCCACACTCACTTTCTCTAGAGAATGGTTCTCTACCACGGTTCCCTTCCACACTTAAGTCTATACAAAATGGAATAATAACCAGTGATCCAATGATAGAAGCGAAGAAGAATGCCAGTGAGTTAGAGGCGAGTGGAATGCAAACTGGGTCAAAAAATTCAAGGAAAGGGCTGGGATGTTTTGTAAGTGCAGCAGGCAGGACATTGCTTACTCTTGTTGGTGTGGTATCTATCTTAAGCTTGTCTGGTCTTGGGCCTAATTTTGCAAAAAAGGATAACCTTTTCAAGTTTATGGGCCTATTTCAGCGACCTTCAGCTGAGGAAAAGAGTTCAAATATCCAATGTCCACCTGGGAAAGTCCCAGTGGTGGAAAATGGAAAAGCTCGGTGTCTTGTGAAAGAGAGAGTTGAAGTGCCATTCTCATCAGTTGTTGCTAAACCAGATGTAAACTATGGGTGTGGGTAATTTGTATTCTTTCTTCTTTTTGTATATCACATTTCCTTGTGATATTAGTATTGAATTTTCTTTAGTGGCCTATGGTTGTCATCATTTTTGTCATTAGTGCTCTATTAGGCATGGCCCTGGTCTTTGGAATATGCATTGCACTATTCAGGGTGTAGCCAACCTTCTTAAAGGAGCCTTGGGCCCTTTGACGTTGCTCAAAGAATAAAGAAGTGCAATGATAATATTGCAATCTGTATGACAACATTGATGACATAGCCTTCAAAATATTAATATCAAACTATAAGTAAGAGCCTCACCAAGATGACGTTGCGGAATTGAAATTGTCTTCTTTCTGTTTGGTGGATTGCACGTCTTCTATCTAAAAACCCCAAAACATTTGTTCCGAGACGCCAAATCATGGTACAAACAAATACATTTTTAGTAATAAATAAACAAAAAACCCTAACTTTCAAGGCTCAAGTTTTTAAGGATGGTTTTTATTTTTTTTATTTATTTATTTTATTTTATTATATTATTATAGGTTCATAGAAAAAGGGGGGGGGGGGGGGTGTCAAATTACATACTTGGACATTACAAAAGATACTATTATTATTGAGCTATTGAATCTCGAAAGGTAAGCTAATTTGGTTTTGGTATAGGTAGATAGTAGGGGAGCGAGAGTGGCATTCAAATTATAGACATGAGACATCACAAAGAATGTTATTATCAATTACGGTTTCAAGAATTTTTTTAGGTGGTCATTAAGAAACTTAAATTAAACAAAACTTATTAAAAGAGAATTTGATTATACAAGTTATTGACACAAAAAAACGAAAATACATGAAATTTTAACATTTTCTTTTGTGAGTTTTTGTATTTTAAAATCGTTACATAATAGTTCATTATTAGTTGTCATTATTTATTGTTAACGTGAGTAGGTGTGACAATTTTATTTTGTTAAGTTTTTATAATATTTTCTTTTTATGCGGTGTCATTATCTATTTGTTATTATTTTATAAAAATATTTCAAACTAAATGAAAAACACTTCAACTTTCTAGTATTGTATTAATTGTTGCTTTACATAGTTACATTATCCATACATAAATAATACACTAAGTGTCGACTTAACCAATCAAACACTTGAATAATCACTAACTTTACTATTTTTTTTAATCACTAACTTTATAACAAATAGTTACTATAGCATGATAATAATACACACATTTGTAGCAAACCTTCTATATTTATTAATTATTAAATTATATGAAGTTATATTATATTTATAGTACACACGCACACATTCACACAAATAATAATAATAATGATAATAACAACACACACAATTAGTATCAGATATACACTTTCACACACATAATATATAAATACTTAATAAAGAGAAGCATTTACAACTCACAAACACCCACTTTTTACTCTTAGAGCTGGTGATGCCTAAATAGTCCGATAAATAAGAGAGATGAGATGAGTTTCATGAGAGAGAGAGAGAGAGAGAGAGAGAGAGATCTGTGATATGTATTATTGTTTGGTTTTGGAATGGACTAATGTGTGTTGTTGTTTGGTGTTGGACTAGGCTAATATGTGATCAGGTCATCAAGCTGTGCAGGATTCAACCCATAGTGTGCAAAAATATTTTAAAGATAAATTAAACTAGTGAGATATATATATATATATATATAATTTCAAGTGAGGGGGTTCAAGTGAACCCTTGAAGAACACGTAACGCCACCCCTGGAAATTATCATTGAGCCATTGAGCTATTGAATCTTGAGAGGCAAGTTAATTCTATTATATTTTGGTAAATTATCATTGAGCCATTGAGCTATTGAATCTCAAAAGGTAAGTTAATTCTATTATACTTTGATAAAAATAGTTATGCACATTTTGAAGGGGTGAATTGTAACTTATTGAAAATAAATGAAAAAACCATGTATAGCAAATAAATTGAGAATTTCAATACTTAGAAACATTGCCTAGTAAAAAAAGAGGATTCAATAGACCGGGGGGGAGGGGGGGATTGTTTATATTTTTACCAATTGGGTAGTTTTTATTCTCATAGGGTAACTGAGCGGTAGCCCCATCGATTTGGGGATTAATGTATTTAGAGATTTCAATAGAATTTACCATACTATGGGTTCATGAAATTTTGGGAGTGTCTTAAGAATAGAAAGTGAATTAATTTAACTAAAAATTGAGACACATCCTCCCTAAATATTCTTTTTTTAAAAGAAAGTCAGGACAATACACGATCCAATGCTATAACCTGATGGTCAAACCCTTGATCATTAGGTCAATACAACCCATTTATAATTTATAAACCAAAACTGTGTTCTCCTTGCCACGCCTCTGGTTTTTAGGCATGTGGTAGCAAATGAGACAACAACTACATATATTTTTTTGACGGAAAAGATAGAAATATATTAATCAAAGAAAAGTCATACAAAGGCAGCGCCAGGGTGGTTCCCACTGACCCGGCCCCACAAACAACATCCAACAGAAAAAACAAAAAAATAAAGAAGAAACAAATAACATGTACAATGGTACTCCTCATGAGTAGACGGCACTCTCAGGTGCTCAGCTACGTGGACTGCTACCGTCTACTACAATATTTATAATTTAATTGTCTGTTGTTGTTTCCTATTTGATTTTGATTAACAGCTGCTACTACATGTTTTTTTATGTTCTTGTGTTCTATTTTATACAATTATACCCCCCCTATTATATATTTTAAAAAAAAAATTCGGGGTTAGGAGAATATATATGTGATAATGATTCTAGCTATACAATTTAAACTATTGAGTATTGACCTCAAAAAGAAAATAAAAAGAAAAATCCAAATTTAAACTATATGATTACTATCTCTCTCTCTCTGTTTTTGTCTTGTTTTGTTTTTGTTTTTGTTTTTGTTTTTAATTTTTATAATAATTTTTAGTTATAGGTTTCGTGAAACTGAATCCATGTTATAGTCAACTACAAATAGTTATTCTATAGAAAGCCTATAAATCCTAATCATGTCATTATTATTTTTGGATTATTTTGTGTCGCAGACTTGTGAATCAGCGGTGCAACTTCGGAAAGCTGGGAAAGTTACTGTGAGAGAGTCAACCTTGAAAAAATTGGGTGGTGTTCACTACAAAAGTGGGGTGGTTGACGAACATTACGAGGTACGGAAGGCACAAGAACATGAAAAGTTGTGAAGTGTCAAGAGTTAAGAAGAGTTAAATTGTGAAAATAAAAAGCACAACTCAAGACACCCGCGGTTACTATTTTATTACTCANCGTGCAGACAAAATAGACGCCAAAATGTGGGCTCCTCATCTCATGAAGAGCCAAATCCTATCTACAATATTCATTATGGTTTACAGTATATAAACCACCCAAGATTGCTACACATCCCATAGCACTACTTTCCAAATCTCTAACTAATTCTTGACCAAAAAAAAGTCCTATTGTATTCAAAACTTGAGAATCTAGCAAAAGACCATGAGCACCTCGGAAGTGATCACAGGTTCACAGAAGAGCAAGAAGCTCTTGTGGTGAAATCATGGACTGCGATGAAAAAATTCTGGAGAATTGGGTCTCAAATTCTTCTTGAAGTAAGCCAAAGTTAAAATCTTTTCTATTTCCATCTTAATTTAATTCTTATTGTTTCATATCGAAAGCTGTTTGAACATATGGGAATTCAAGAAAAGTATTGGACTGAATTTTTTGTAGGATATTTGAGATACACCCGCGGTTACTATTTTATTACTCATTTACTATTTTACAATTCAAGACACCTAAAATTCACTTCATCCAAGTTTGTATATTTAAAAAAATTTGCAATATGCAACCTTAAACACTAGCATCCGGGATACCCAAAAAAAAAAAAAAAAAAACCATATTTTACATTTTCAAACATCACTTTATCTATTTTACTATATTATTTTACAACTCACTCTATGTTTCAGTTTTTATTTTTACATAAAATTCAATAAAATAATATAAATTACCTAATAAAAAAATAAAAAGTACTATTCTTCTCTTTTTTATCCCAATCTTTTTTTTCTCTTCACACACAACTACAAGATTAAAATAATATATATTACTTCTTTACAACCTATGAAGATTAAAGTTGCATATTTGGATGTTTTAGGGGAAAAATTATATTATATTTCGGGTGTATATGCTATCTCTCTCACAGCAGCTTGATCCCATAATTGTGTGGGACCAAGCTGTTGTGAGAGAGATAGCATACACACCCGAAACATAATATAATATCTTGTCTTGGGGGTGTAAAATAGCAACTGGGGGGTGTTTACACCCCCCAATACTAGTTCTTATAGAGCACTAGCATTGGGGATTAAAACAAAAAAAAAAAGACTTATTTTGCATTATCAAACATCACTTTATTTATTTTACTAACTCATTTTACAACTCACCCTATATCTTAGTTTTTAAAATTTTTTATTTATTTTTATATACAACCCAATAAAATAATATAAACTAATAAAGTAATAAAAAGTACCATCTTCCCACTCTTTTTTTTCCTTCACGCACAACCACAAGATTAAGTTTTTTTTTTTTTTATATGCAACCTTACTATAGCAAGGTTACACATTTTTTTAAGTTTACAACCTCAAATAGAGTGGGTTTGTGACATCTTGAGTTGTAAAATAACAATTAGGGAGTGTTTACAACTCCAATGCTAGTGCTTAACTTCCCTTTTCAATAAACCATAGGGGAAATTATATAAAAGATACAAAGTTTTTGCTTTGTTTTAAATTATGTCCTAACTTTTCAATTATGTCAAGTTTTAAATCTATAAAACTGTTTAAACTTTTTTTTTTGGGGTTAAAAAATTTTTTTTTGGACAATAATCAGGTAAAGAAAAAATGACATCTTGAGTTGTAAAATAACAATTAGGGAGTGTTTACAACTCCAATGCTAGTGCTTAACTTCCCTTTTCAATAAACCATAGGGGAAATTATATAAAAGATACAAAGTTTTTGCTTTGTTTTAAATTATGTCCTAACTTTTCAATTATGTCAAGTTTTAAATCTATAAAACTGTTTAAACTTTTTTTTTTGGGGTTAAAAAATTTTTTTTTGGACAATAATCAGGTAAAGAAAAATGAGAATCTGTTGATATGATTTTGTGTTTTCACTTCAGTAATCAATTTTGATTTTCCTGACAACAACTTTTTTTACTCTAAACAAAATGTTCTTTCTCTAAACCGAGCTTTCCCTCTCTAGCTACCTTCACATGCCTGGATTTATAAATAAGCCCTTAAGTAAAACATTGATTTTAATAAATTATTTCTAGTTTTTCTTTGCTATATTACTGCCTAAAATAAATGAAATGAATAATGGAGATGAATTTTTTTTTTAATTGAAATTATTTCATAAATTCAAGACTTTACTTGACCAAAATAAAAACCCTGAGACCTGATCTAGAACAAGATATAAAATTCCGGTATTTTTATGTAATTTTCACTAAATTATATATATATATATATTTAAAAATCTTGTTGATATTTATCATATTGTGCTTGTGGATTCTTTTTATGTGTGAATAGGTAAGTAAATATTTCCATGACTTTGTAAATGGTTAACAGGTCACAAAGTTTGCACTGCTAGAAACCATAAAGGAAGCAGTACCAGAAATGTGGTCGCCGGAGATGAAGATTGCATGGGGGGAAGCTTATGATCAGTTGGTTGCGGCTATCAAATCTGAATCGAAGCCTTCCTCTTAGACTTCTGGAATATAGAGAAATAAGCATAATCTGTTCCTTTATGGAATGAGTTTGCAATATTCCATGTAAAAACACAAGCGTTATTTGTGTATCTATTTGCATGTATTCATGTGTATTTTGGGTTTATATTATGGATATCAATTTTCTTAGGGCACGTTCGGTAGACTGTAATAGACACTGTAATGTAATAAATTTTCTTATAGCATAACTATTCGGTTGTTTGATTATATTTTTATTACAATGAATAGTTATTCCTTATGAATAGCTATTCTTCAAAATGAGGAATAACTATTTTTTATCAAAAGTACTGAATATTTATTCCTTCACCTTATGTAATAACTTTTCAAAAAATTTCTTAAAAAGCCATTAGTTGCCATATCTTCAAAAGGAAAGAAAATAAATTTTCCTTATTGTTAATTATTAGCTCTATTTTGAACATCTTAGAATAAGTGTATTTTAAGAAATTTGACTTAAAAATGATTTAATTACATATTCTTTTTATACTCTAGTAAATTGTGAATGCATATTCAGAATTCTATTCCTAAATGGTCACTAAATTAATAAATAGTAGTACTTATTGATGGTGTAAGGAAAGTGCTTAGCTGATTTCTCGTCCATATGGCCGTCCATGACAATGTACAAAGTAGAGAATGAGTGGCTCTTACACTCGTCTCTCTCTTACCGTCCTTTTCCACTCGTTCTTCATTCACTCGTCCAATGGGGGATGTACTAGCAGTGAACCTCGTTCGTCCTTAATGATGGACGGACGGGGTTTACCAAGAGTCATGGCACTCTTCCAAAAGCCAAAAGTCACGTTGTTGCGAACCAAGCCTTCTGTTAACTGTTGTACACAAGTCCTGATGAGGTAACTTGGGGGCAACTGATGGTGTAAGGAAAGTGCTTAGCTGATTTCTTGTCTATATGGCCGTCCATGACAACGTATAAAGTAGAGAATGAGTGGCTCTTATGCTCGTCCCTCTCTTACCGTCCTTTTCCACTCGTCCTTCATTCACTCGTCAAATGGGGGACGTACTAATAGTGAACCTCGTCCATCCTTAATGATGGATGGATGGGGTTTACCAAGAGTCATGGCACTCTTCCAAAAGCCAAGAGTCACGTTGTTGCGAACCAAGCCTTCTGTTAACTGTTGAACACAAGTCCCGATGAGGTAAATTCCATGACAGTTATGGAAGTTACTTCTGAATCCTCCAAACTCTACGACGATAGGAAAAATAACTATCAGGCTAACACTATATAAAGACCCTTCTACGCAGAGGTATGGACTTTTTATTTTGGAGAAAAATTGGTGAAGTCTTTGAAGTGCTTTCTTTTCTACTTCAATCCACTAACTTTACCATCGAAGGATTCAAGACCGGCCTCCATCGGTCTTCTTTGATCTTCTTTGGTTTTGCAGGACTCACCCTTCAAGATCATCAACACCCGAAGATCTTTCAGCCCACTGATTTCAAAGGACTCATCAGTTGGCGCCGTTTGTGGGAAAGAAATTTATTGCCCTTTGAACTTAATTTGTTAAGTTCTGTGATTTCTTTCTTCAACAAAGGGTTGAAATGGTTCGGACAAGATCTAGGGCTACTAGTCCAGGCCCTTAACAAAGCAGGGACGTTTCCAGTAACCCTCATCGCAATTGTCAATCAGCACCCACCATGCAACCATCTTCATTCCAACACATGCAATCCATGGCCACTGCTATAGCGGAGTTAACTCGCCAAAACCATGAGTTGGTCAGAAAACTTGAGTTAAGTAAGCAGCGTCATGAATGGAACACTGAAGAACGGGCCCAAAGTCAAGAAGAGGAAAGGAATGTTAAATCTGAAAACCAGTCAAGGGGTACCGCTTCACGAAGGGTACCTTATTTGGAAAGGGAAATGGATCAAATGAGAAGAGTCATGGACGAGATGAGGGAGAATATGAGGAAAACGAACCCTGTAAAAGACTTAGTTCACATGACTAATTCCCCTTTTGTGGCTTCTATCAATGCTCACTCTTTGCCACCTAAGTTCAAGACGCCTCTGTTAGATTCGTATGATGGGACGCGAGATCCTTTTGACCATATTGCTACCTTCAAAACTACTATGCACCTTCAAAGAGTTCCAGATGAAATAATGTACAGAGCTTATCCTACTACCCTTAAAGGACTTGCACGAGTGTGGTTCAGCAAAATACCTCCTAACATAGTGACATCCTTCGAAGAGTTAAGCAAGTTGTTCGTTAATAATTTTATTGGAAGGTAGAGGCACAAACGTTCTTCGTCTAGCTTGCTAACCATAGAGTAAGGGGAGAATGTAAGGGTCATCAAATAGCCCATGGCCCACAGGCCGACCCAAAAACCCAGCAGCCCATCGGGCTAATGGGCGGCCCAGCCCATTGTTATTGAGGCCCATGGGTAGCCCACTAGCCCAGTGGGTTAGGTCGTGGGCTAGTTTTTATGCCCATGGGCACCCGGTGGGCTAGCCCAGTAGTCCAGCCCGTTGGCCCAACCCGTTGCCCAGTCCATAACTTAGAATTTTTAACAAAAATATATAAGAAGTGTATGAAGGATTGATCTTGAGATATTGCAATAAAATTTCTTAAGAAAACTCTCCCAACCTTTGGCAGGAGAAGTTTTTGCAATAAGATCCCTCTTCAGGGATAGAAAGAGTTCGGGCTGCTTAAAGCACTTGTAAGCATCCATATCCTTTGGCAGGAGAAGTGGCTGCTCCAAGACTTCAGCAAGATGACCCGAATGCCTTCCTTGGAAACTACGAATAGTAGCATCCCAAGGGATGGCGGCACCATCTGCTTCTAGTCTTGGGCACCATGTGCGTTGTGGTTGGCGCACATCTGCAGCAATTAATTCGTCTCGGCTATCCACAGAGGGAGACCTCCTGCCTCGAGTATCCCTGGCTATTTTTTGTTGTTTATTCCCTTTATGGGGACCCACTTCTCCTTCCTCCAAAGCCTCATTAGGCCTTTTCTTTTTCAGCTCAGGAAGTGGTTTCATGCCAAGATCCTTAGGAGCTTGAGGAGGGGGAGGAGGAAAGTCAGCCGGAGTTTGAGGTTTGTCGGCCACCTTTGAGGTAGACCCTAGGTTCCTCGCGGCCATGAGCTCCTTTAAGGTTTTGTTCCCTTTGTTCAGATTCATTTCTTCTTCTTCTTCCTCCGAGGAGTCATCCGGAAGAGTATTTATCAAAACTGGGGCGTGAACACTTCATAGCCTGTTAGGTTCCTTTTCGACGTCTGAGACAGGAATCACGTGAACCTCCCGAGGGACCTCCTCTTCAAATTGGAACTTGTCAATTTGTTCCTCTAAAGAGGAAGTGGATGAAGCAACCCCTTTTCCGACTACGGCCGTTTCAAATGGAACTTGTTGAAGTAGGGGGACAATCTGAGCATCACCTTGTAGAAAAAGATGTGGCACTTGTCGAAGATCGTGCGGAGCTAGGAAGTTTGGCCAAGACACGTCAATTCTGGCCAAGCGATGGTCACCTGATCTTATGGGGTTGCCAACCTCTTGGATTTTTTCTAAGATTGGCTTGAAATCCAAAATCAAATGGATGGCTTGAAGCTGCCCGTTCGCACTGATGAAGATCTCGAACCTCAGTAGATAGTTGAGTGCTGCAACCTTAGTTAAACTAAGCCAAGGAGCTACGTGGTTTCTATCTGTAATACCAAAGAAGAACAAAGCAAGGTCAAAACGTGAAAGCCCATTGTAAACAAAAAAGGGGGAGGGGAAAGAAGAAGCAAAACAAGGCTAAGGATAAAGAGCCTAAATCTATTGCTAAGAAATCTAAATCTAAGGTGTCCCACCTGGCTCTCTTTCTTGGGTTGGGCAATGAAGACCATCATGCCACGCCCCCCGAAGCAATCAGGTAATCGTCCTTCATCCCCTTGTTAGATTTGGGGAGGCATGAGATAAGCTTGACAATATCAGACCGGGATTTGAGGTAAAATCCCACCCCTTTTTGTTTGTGACACTCATACATATGCACCACGTCATGCGAGGTAAGCCTTAGGCCTAAATGCTCGTTCAGAGCATCAATAATCCCTAGGATCCTAAAGATATTAGGTGCGCATTGATGGAGGCATATTCTATGGTTACGAAGGTAATCCCTTGTAATATTACCCATGGGGTGAGTTATTCCCCCTTCTATGAAAGCTATCATAGGGATTATGACTTCTCCCACTTCTCGGTTGGTTGCTATTTATTTTGGGGAACAATACCGCAAGGCTATTCCTTGTGGTATGTGATATGCTTTCTTAAAAATCTCTATCTTGGCAAGGCTATCCACTAAATGCCTAAATCTACCCATGTCAGGCAAGCTAAGAGGAAAACACCGATAATGATAACTAAGAAAATAAGAATCTTAGGGCCGAGGAGGTTGGCCGAGGAGAAAAAGAAAAGTTCAGAGAAACTAAGACTTACTCGAACTAAAATGAAGGGTGATCCTTGGAGATTTTAGAAAAATCCTCAAAGATTTTTAAGAAAACAGGAGTAATAACAGGTCTTGTGAGTTTCGAATGCTAGAGATTGCTGAACTAGAGAGATTGTAAAGTAAAATAAAAATGATCTCCTCCAAGGCTTTATATAGAGAGCAAAGGAGCAGGTGGGAGTTATCCCGCCTAAATCCTAAGGAAAAATATCAATCATTAGATTAATTCCTCACCATTAGATGCAAGGAACATAATGCCGCCTGGATAAATTAATGGCGCTTCGCAGATTCTGAAACGTCAGTAGCAATGATGACGCGCTCAAAACTATACCCACACACGTGTAAACTCATATATTTTGACATTCTTAACCCTCAATTTTAGGGTGAGTCAAAATTCCATTTCTTCTCCTCGGGTGAGAGGGAAAAAAATCAGAATTTTGAGGGGCTATTATGGGGGTAATATCCCAAATTTGTATATTGGGTCTTAGGCCTTATCCAAAGACATGTATATGTCCAAGGAGGAGTAAAAAATATGGAAACGCCCCAAAGTCGAAAATCACTTAAGTGAAAAATGAAAAATCATAGTCCGAGGAGTACCTCCTCTCGGACGCATCAAATATCGATCAAACTTGTGCTTATGCAGTGTAGACAACCTTCCAGGAAATTCTAGCGATAAGAATGAACTTCAGGCATGTACAAAGGCAGTAGGAGCTCATAAATATCTAAAATAAAAGCTGCTACCACCACATTAAATGCCCTGTAGCAGCTTTTCTGGCCACATTAATGTGGAGAGGACCTCTGAACAGTGCAGTTTCAACTACCACCACCCACAGAAAGCTAAAGAAGATGTCTGATGGGACGTGTACTCGAGTAAAAGCATAGATGATTAACAAGTGTATGGGAGGGATAGCCTGAAAGGAATGATATAAATGTAAAAGATCTCCCTAAGAGGGGATCAGAAAAACTTGGGAGAAGAAAGAGAAAAAGAACTACTGTAGCACTAAGAACTGTGTTAACTTTCAGAACTATTAGTTTAATTCACAATTCATCTCCTCGGATAACCATTTCATCAAGTCTTAAGTGTGTTTTTGTGCTTGTTCGTCTTTTAACTCCTTACTAGCCATTGTCCAATTTGTAAAAGGCCTAGCTCTTTCACCCACTCTACAAATTCATTGTACTTGGCTCATTGGGCTCACATCCCATATCTTTTGGGCTTGGGCTAAAATTTGTGTCCTTACAACACGTATTTTCACACACTTTTTCACCCATACGTATTTTCAACAAAACTGAAAACTGTTGTTTGAACACTCGTTTGGATGTAAAATACTTTCAAAAGTTTCACTTTCATCGATTGGGCATAAATCCATAAATATAAATTCAAATATTATCCTAATTTCCTTACAAAAAAATGTGTCCAATAAGGATCTATCACCATCATCAAATAGAAAGCACAATCTTTTTCCAGCCCCCCTCCCCCCC
>NW_027070422.1:127416-165436 GCF_002906115.3 Quercus suber
CACCCCCCCCCCCCCACAAAAAAAAAAAAAAAAAACCAAAAAATGATAGTATTCAATTGATTTACTTTGATTAGCACGTAGATAAACCCATATATTTTTTAAGTTAATTTATTTATTTTTCTTGTTTATAGGGTACGTAGAAGGTTAATTTTTAGAGTGCCCAGTATTTCATAGTGAATGGGAGAGACTTATTGTAATATCCACGTGTGAGTAATGTGATTAGTTTTTTCATTTTAGAATGAAGTGATGTGATTAGTTGAGTGGCAAATCTCACATCTATATAAATAATAATAATAATAAAATATAATAATAGGTGAAACTGAGAGAAATTCAAATTAGAATTCCAAATTAGAGTTACAATTTTGCGCCATGTGTCCTAAATTATTTATTCTTAAAGAGTTTAATTTATTTCTTAATTTTAGAATAAAATGTAGGACCACATCATAAATATTCATTCAAGTGAGTTATTAAGTATAAAAACCAATGAATCTAGAATAAATGAATCGTAAAAATAAAAATGTGCTTCACAATAATTAAAAAAAAAAAAACATATACAATTTACATTTTATACCGAATAATATCCTTACAAAATTTTTTAAAGATTTAACAAAATATAGAAATGACTATCACTAGTATTCAAATTTATATGTAGGAATTATATTATGTATCTTATTATATATCTTTACATGTATCCATGCATATGCATGGAGTTACAAACTAGTAATAATAATAGGTGAAGCTAAGAGAAACTCAAATTAGAACTCTAAATTAGAGTTCCAATTTTGTGCCATGTATCCTAAATTATTTATTCTTAAAAAGTTTTATTTCTTAATTTTAGAATCAAATGTGAGACCGCATCATAAATATTCATCCAAGTGAGTTATTAAGTACAAAAACCAAAGAGTCTAAAATAAATGAATCCTAAAAAAAAAAGTGCTACACAATAATTTAAAAAAAAAAAAAGACAATTTACATTTTATACCTAATAATATCCTTACAAAATTTTTAAAGAGTTAACAAAATATAAAAATGACAATCAATAGTATTTAAATTATATATATATATATGAATTATATTATGCATCTTATTGTATATCTTTAAGTATGTCCATGAATATGTATAGGACTACAAGTTAGTTAAAATAATAATTATAATAATGATAAAAATAGGAAAATAACATAATTGAACCAAAACTCATAAACTTAAAATTTTAGGTTAATTGGTATCTTATATCTCACAAAACTTCTATTGGAATCTTCAAATCCCCAAAGGAATGTCCACAACGATATATCTTTGTATAACGAAAAAATTGATGAAGCTCTCCATGCCTTTACTTATGGTAATTAGGGGTGTCAATGTTCGACCTAACCCGCGAACACGACACGAACCCGACACGGGTTTTTCGGGTTAGGGTTGGGCCTTAATGGGTTTGGGTCATAAACGGGTCGACCCAAAAGCGACACGATAAGAAACGTGTCATAAGTGAGTCAACCCGCGTAACCCGCAATAGACACATTTGACACGCCAATTTATTTGTGTCAACCCGAAATGGCCCATGTAACACAACCCGTTTAACTTGTATAAATAATAAATATTTATTTTATTTTAGATTTGTCAAATACCTTTTAAATCCAACATATATTTTAAATTTAAAAAGAAAAGTGAGTAATTACAAAAATTTACAAGGATATAATTGGAAATTGAAACTTTACAGACCCTAGAACTACTAACACTTTTTTTTTTTTTGGCATAGAACTTGCACAAATGAAATTGGATGAGCTTGTGGAAGATGTTATGAATTTGGACATCAATAAAGAATTTATGAATGGTAATCGTGGTCATAGTCAGGATTAGTTTACTGTTTACTCAAATTCTTTCAATATTGATACTTAGCATTTGGCGAGTTCCAAGGATATTATATTTTTGTTGAACTATATTATTATATTTTTGTTAAACTTTGTTATTTTGAATTTGGGTTGAAGTATATGCACTTCTTTTGGAGTGTAAATAACTTATTTCTAGATGAATGTTATATTTTTCTTGAACTATATTATTTTGAATGTGGGTTGAAGACTTGAAGTGTATGCACTGCTTTTTAGGATGTAAAAAATATTATTTCTAGATGGATGTTATATTTAATATTCTGCAGGTTAAAATGGGTTGTGTTACATTCGTATCAACCCAACACGACTTGTTTATTAAGCGTGTCAAATGGGTTGGGTCAGGTCAACCCGCCTTATTAACAGGTCGGGTTAGGGTTGAAGGATCATGACACGATTATTAAATGGGTCGGGTTAGGGTTGAGCCATTTAGTTGAATACCCCTATCTTGACACGACACGAACTCGACACGCTAACCCGAATTGACACCCCTAATGGTAATGTTGGTTACTAGAGCAAGACACATGAATTCACGGCCTAGAAACCCTTTCTACAAAAAGTGGAAATAGACATAAATGAGGAGTGCTTTACTTTTATTTCCTTATCATGTATTTACCTGTGGTTATGTACTCTTAATTATAGACTATGACATTGATAGTTATGCGTAATTACTTGTAGGAAATCAAGTGAGATAACTTTTAGGGTAAATTACAATAATCTACCAAGGTTTGAGGTATTACCAAGCACATCTAAAAGTTTTTAAAAATGACCAATTTTGTTTTTTTTTTTTTTTTTGCGAGTTAAAAAAAAAGACCAATTTGGTCCTTAAACACTAATGCAGTTTGTGCACTGTTTATTAAACCATTTTTTTCCTTTTCTTCCTTCTCTCCCTTCATGCCATCAAATTTCTCTCTCTCTCTCTCTCTCTTTCTCTCTCTCTAACCCCCAGCTCTTTCTCTAATCTCTGAAAGTCTCATGGCCGACCACCCAAGTTCCTCCATCTTCGAACACCACTGCCACAATAGGTTGTGGTTCTGCTCCTCGTCCCTACTATCACTAATCTCTTTTCTCTCTATCCCTCAGATCCAGGTTCTCCCTTATTTATTTCTTCTCGATCTCGAGCTCTCTCTTTAGAAACCAAACACCAACCATGGCGAGCCTCCATGACTCTAACTTTGATCAGCCTAAGTTTAAGCCTCCTTAGCCATCAACTCTTTTCTCACTGAAAATCAATATCTTCTCTCTTCGATCTAAATGGGGTAGAGCCTTCATGCTCCTCCATGGTGAACCTCAGCCAACACCACCACAAAAGATAGCCTCTCATCTATCTTTTCCCTCTAAAACTTGAGACCAACAAATATCCTCTCCCTACCCGATTCTCATTCCCTTAAAACCCCAAACCCACTCTAAAAAAAAAAAAAAAAAAGAAGAACAGAAGGGAAATGAACATTTGGTCAAGACGAAGATAAATGTTACCTTGAAAAAGTCATGGACACCAGAGTGTTTAAAGTCCTTGAGGGACATGTCATAATAGACGTTTATATCCTCATCCGAAATAGCATTCTTGAAATGTTCCCAGGCTAGGTCTTCGTTTTCAATAATGTTTGAAGGGGCCTTTTGGGACGGTTGAGACGAGGTTGACACAGTCTTGGACGGTGGGGTCTTGGACGGGGTGGACTCAACAGGAGTAGACGAGTCAATATCAAAGACTTTGGCTGGCTGATGGGACGACGGAGTAGGCTTGACTACTTGGGACGAGCCATGCTTGACCTTCTTTCCACGTCTGCTAGGGAGGTTTTCCAAATCCAAGTTTTTGGATATGGTCTTCCTCTTATCTCCAGCTACAGGACGAGCTTGACGATCAGGCTTAAGATGAGTCCCCTCAGCACTTACCTCCTTTCCCTTATTGTTTCTCATGGTTGCCATTCCTATAAAGAAACGAAGAGAATTCACTTCGACACACAGGAAAATGAAAATAAAAGATACAAGGAACGTTGAAATTTAAAACTTACTTTTTCTTACAATAATCTCGTGTGCAAGTGCTATGTTAGATGGATTAGGGCCTAACCCCCACTTGGCTAGTCGTCTGAGATTGACCAAGGAATGAAAATCCCTGTCTGTGTGTAGACGAGCCCTGTGGACGCGGTCATGGTGCAACTTGCTCAAGGCAGGTCGTCCAACGGCTGTAATGGAATAAATTGAAGTTAAATGATGATAATAATAAATAAAATGAAAGAGAGAGAAGAGGGGGAAAGCTAAGGGACTTACCCTCAGGACGAAGGTTCCCTAGGTCCCTAGTAAAACGACCAAAGGTATCTCGGCCAACGTCTACAGGATTTCCAGCCCAAAATCTAGAGACGAAGAAAAATTCTGTCTTCCATTTTCTGTCAGACGAGGCCAAGGATTTCACCAATCTACAATCTTTGCCTCTGGCTATGAATTGATAAAAGCCAGGAGATTGATGAATCTCTGAGGGTTTATAGCAGTAGAGGAACTCGTCCACAGTAATAGGACGGTCCCCTCCAAACACTTCCCTCCACAAAATTTATATAGAGATAATTAATCTCTATGCATTTGGGTTGAATTGACACACTCCTAAACCTAACCTAACTAATAGTTCTCTGGTAAAAGTATTTAAAGGAAACCTAGGACCTCCAAGAAGGTAGGCTTCATATACACCTATCCCAAAATGGGGATTACAACACCACTCTCCACGGACGGGTAATCTAGGATTAAACTCATCTGGAATTTTATACCATTCCTTAAGGTTATTTAATCTTTCCTCGTCCGTCTTGTAAGGAATATCCACAGCACAACTATATACAGTTATCTCCATCTCGTCCAAAGGACTAGATGGAGGGATGGAAAATGAGGTGCCTACCTGGGACCCTAAAGTTTTTCTAAGTTGTTTCTGTACTACTTCTAAGGGAAGCCCAGGGACCTCTGAGACATACTCCTCGTCAATGGTGTTTCCCTTACTACTACTACTGGTATCACTAGAGTTATCACTACTCTCGTCGTAATACTTGTCTATAGCTTTTTCTGTACTATTGCTAGACGAGGAGATGATTATTTCTGACATTTTCTAAAAAGAAAATTTTGAAAACCTAAAAGACGAGAAGAGAGGGAATACCTGGCTCTAGGACGAATTGAAACTCTTAGACGAGGCTCTAGACGATGAATGTCAAGGAAGGAAAATCGCAGAAGTGTGGAGGGTAGTGGAGGCATTCCACTATTTATAGATGGTTGACCTAAGCACATGAAACGACGCAACCAACCAACTGATGACACGTGGTCTTCGTCTCAAAAAAATGAATCGACGAAATGGACCACCATTTAAGTTGTAACACGTGGCATCTCTAATTGTTGAAAGAAGCTCGTCCGTCCAGAGAATTAAATTACTATATTTTCTTGGACGACCCATGGACGAGGGGGCAACTGATGGTGTAAGGAAAGTGCTTAGCTGATTTCTCATCCATATGGCCGTCCATGACAACATACAAAGTAGAGAATGAGTGGCTCTTACGCTCGTCCCTCTCTTACCGTCCTTTTCCACTCGTCCTTCATTCACTTGTCCAATGGGGGACGTACTAGCAGCAAACCTCGTCTGTCCTTAATGATGGACGGACGGGGTTTACCAAGAGTCATGGCACTCTTCCAAAAGCCAAGAGTCACGTTGTTGCGAACCAAGCCTTCTGTTAACTGTTGAACACAAGTCCCGATGAGGTAACTTCCATGACAGTTATGAAAGTTACCTCTGAATCCTCCAAACTCTACGACGATAGGAAAAATAATTGTCAGGCTAACACTATATAAAGACCCTTCTACGCAGAGGTATGGACTTTTTATTCTGGAGAAAAATTGGTGAAGTCTTTGAAGTGCTTTCTTTTCTACTTCAATCCACTAACTTTACCATCGGAGGATTCAAGACCAGCCTCCACTGGTCTTCTCTGATCTTCTTTGGTTTTTCAGGACTCACCTTTCAAGATCGTCAACACCTGAAGACCTTTCAGCCCACTGATTTCAAAGGACTCATCACTTATTACATTCCAACTTAATGCATTCCTTGTACTACTTATTCGTATTCCCATGTAATAATCATTATAGTATACCAAACGTGCCCTAAGTGAAATATGTATTACTTAATTTATTGTGCTTTTGGGACTTGGCTAGATTTCCTGTAGGTGATTTTATCGACCTTGTTATAACCTCCAACTGTTGGATAATACAAAAAAAATAGTAATTATATTTTTTTTCTATGATTTTTTTTTTTGGATAAGATTATTTGTTCTATGATGTACCTATGGTTTGTGTTGGATCATTAATTTTTTTTTTTGGAAAAAAGTTATAGTGATCTAAGATTCTATATTATATACCCTATTTGGTCCTAGACATGGCAAAATGGGTTAGAATTTCCTGATAGGACCTGACCCAACCTGAAAAATACCTGACTTGAACCCGAATTTTTGTCCCAAAGCAAAAATGGGTTGACTTGTGACCTGACTCAATTTTTTGTGACTTGACCCGCAAACCGAACCATTTTTTTAAACTTTTTTTTAGGAAAAAAATAAAAAATAAAATTGAGACAATATTGGTTTAATGATTTATTGTGAGTTTTAAGGTAACAATTGAGACCTTTACATAACTGCATGCAAATAAATTGAAAGATGAATGATTGAGGCATTTTGTAATGAATAAATATTTTTAGATATCAAATAACAAAGTACATACTAAGATAATCTGGTTACAATGGAGTTAAAAAAATATATTTAAAATTATAAACATGTATGAGAAACATTCATAAGTGTGAAAAGACTGAAACCAAAGTATCAATGAAATGAAATATATATATATATATATAGGCAAAGCTCAGAGAAAATCTAATTAGAATTTCAACTTAGAGTTCAATTTTGCGCCATGTGCTTTTAATTATTTATTTTTAGAGAGAGTTTTATTTCCTAATTTTAGAGTCAAATGTGGGACTACATCATAAATATTCATCCAAGTGAGTTATTTTTTTGATACAAAATAGAAATTCTACTCTAGCCTAATCTAAGTGTATATGTGTGAAACTCCCTCTTGGAGACTTGAACTCCGGCCCTTGCCCTCCTACACCTCACAAGTACTTATACTTGTGAAGTGACCATCGTATCAAGGGTATACAATGGTATCCAAGTGAGTTATTGAGTATAAAAACTAAAGAGTTTAGAATAAATGAATCATAAAAAAACTGCTTTACAATAGCAAAAATTAAGAAGTAATAAAAAATAATAAAAAAATAAATAAACATGGAGACTTTACATTTTATACCTAATAATATTCTTACAAGGCTAAGAATGGCTATCAATAGTATTTGAATTATATATAAAAATTATAATATGCATCTTATTGTATTTTTTTAAGCCCTCGTTTGGGAGGAGAGGATAGAATTGAATAGAAATGAATGAAAAAGAATAATTTTGGAATATTCTTCCATTCCCTTGTTTGGGAGTTTTAATTGGGGGAATGGAAAGTCTATTTCCTTGTTTGGGAGTTTAAGTGAAAGGGAATAAAATGGGTAGGATGGAACACTCATTCCTCTTTATTCCTTTAAAGCCTTAAATTTCATTTCTCCCCGAATTTTGGAGAAATGTGAGGGAATGAAATTAGATTTAATAAATTTTTTACTAAAACTCCCAAAATACCCTTATATATTCAATCATTTATTTTAAAATAGGGGTCTAATAGTAATATTTTCATAAAATGATTTTATTCTATTTCCTTTATGTTACTTCCAAATAAGATTACTTACATTCTATTCATTTTCACTCGTTTCCATATCTTTATTTTAAAATATCCAATTAAGGTTACTTAATTCTATTCCATTCTATTCTTTTCCATTCCTTTCCCTTGCTTAAATACATTCTATTCCATTCCATTCCATTCTATTCCCTTATGATAATTCCATTCCATTCTTTTTTAAACTTCCAAGCTAGTTAGCATATGCATGGGGTGCCATGCTAGTTAGCATAAATTATGAATGCTTGGACTATTTTTTTTAACAATTCATGTTTAAAATAAATAGCTTTTCTAAATAAATTAAGATATTTTCTAGAGTGTATTTTGCTTAACAATGATATGATATTCATAAAAGAGACCATGTATAAATAAGTAAATAATTAAACTTTAATGTATATTTTCAAATTGAAAGAGAGTGCCAACCACAATTGATAATAGAATATAAAATTAGTTTTCGAGATTATAAATTTCTTATATGCTTTTATTCTTTATCTAATAGGTTATCCAATAGGACATTTGTAATTTTGTTTTATGTTTTGAGATTTTGATATTGTGTAGAAATGAAACTTGTGTAATTGTTTTATTTATCCTTTGTACTATTTTGTTTTAGTTAGTAATGTTGAGATTTGTCTAATTTTAAAATTATTAAACAAGTATTAATTTGTTTACTTGAGCTCATTCTTGATATGAGTGGGGACTTCAAAGTAATGCATTTTATATCAGGTAATTTGTTGCATGACTTTTCAAATGGCAAATACATGTTGTTTAAAAAAAAAAAAAAATCATGTGAAAAATACGGGTCAACCCGACCCAACCTGCCCCACAACCCAATTAACCCAACCTGACTTGCTAGTTTGCCATGTCTACAAATACATATGATATGGAATATCTACATACGAGTTTCATTTTGTTAAGATTTTAAAAAACCGGTATAAAAATGAGAAAAGAAAAAAAAAACATAATTAATTGTACATATTTTTTTATTCCCTAAAAAAAAAATTGTACATATTGTTATATTACAAATTTGAATGAAAAATTCAAAAGTCAAAGAATATATCAAAGATGTCCATTTTTCCTTATTTCCAGTATTATCCTTTATATGTTGAAGGAGAGAATTGGATTCCACCAGACTACTTTAAAGGGTTTCAGCGATCCCTTTCCCTTTTTCTTTTGTGTGTGTGTTTGTTTGTTTGTTTGTTTGGTTTTTTTTTTTTTTTTTTTTTTTTTTTTTTTTTTTTTTTTTTTTTTTCACATTTGAAGCGGTGAATTGTAACTTATAGAAAATAAATGAAAAACCATGTATAGAAAATAAAAGAATATTAACACGATCAACAATTCAAATAGTAAGTAACATTACCGAGTAAAAATAAGTATTCAATTAAAAAAAAAAGGACTGTTTATATGTTTACTAATTGGGTGGTTTTTATTCCCATAAGGTACCCGAGTAGTGGACTCATTGCTGTGGGGTTTAATGTATCTAGAGATTTCAATTCAATTCACCACATTATTAGTCTAAAGGATTTTAGAGGTGTCTTATGAATAGAAAGTGAATTAGTTTAACCAAAAATTAAGACACAACTTCCTTAAATATTCTTTTTTAAGTCAGGACAGTACACGATCCAATGCAACCTTTGATCATTAGTTCAATACAGCCCATTTATAATTTATAAACCAAACTATGCTCTCCTTGCCACAAGCAGCCTCTGGTTTTTAGGCATGTGGTAGCAGATGAGACAACAACTTTAATTGTCTGTTGTTGTTGTTTCCTTTTTGGGTTTGATTAACAGCTGCTACTACACGTTTTTCGTGCAGACAAAATAGACACCAAAACGTGGTTCCTCATCCCATGAAGAGCCAAATCCCATCTACAACATTCATTATGGTTTATTATATAAACCACCCAAGATTGCTCTATCCCATTTCCAAATCTCTAACTAATTCTTCATTAAAAAAAAAAGAAGAAGGTCCTATTGCATTCAAAACTTGATAATCTAACAAAAGACCATGAGCACCTCGGAAGTGATCACAGGGTTCACAAAAGAGCACGAAGCTCTGGTGGTGAAATCATGGACTGAGATGAAGAAAAATTCTGGAGAATTGGGTCTCAAATTCTTCTTGAAGTAAGCCAAAGTTGAATCTTTTCTATTTCCATCTTAATTTAATGTCTTATTGTTTATGTTTCATATCAATAGCTATTTGTAATATATGGAAATTCAAGAAAAGTATTGGACTGAGGTTTTTTTGTTGGATATTTGAGATTGCACCTTCAGCTCAGAAGCTGTTCTCCTTTTTGAAAGACTCAAATGTTCCTATCGCACAAAACCCAAAGCTTAAATCCCTAGCCGTGACTGTCTTTGTTATGGTAAGCTTCCTTAATTTGTTTGTCACATAGTACTTTCTATGAAGATTAATGAATAGAAATTCTGTCCTATATATATATATATTTTATGTTCTATTTTAGTATTTTATACTCCAGTACTATACTATATTTTATATTTAAATATAAAAAAAAATTCGGGATTAGGAGAATATATATGTGATTATGATTATAATTCTAGTTATACAATCTAGGGATTCTAAACTATTAAGTATTAACCCCTAAAAGAAAATAAGAAGAAAAATCCAAACTTAAACTATATGATTACTCTCTGTTTTTTTTTTTTTTTTTTTAAACAATAATTTTTAGTTATAGGTTTACTGAAACAGAATCCATGTAATCCAATTTTTGTTTCATGGTTTTCCAGTAGTCAACTACAAATAGTTATTCTACATAAAATCCTAATAATCCTAATCATGTCATAATTATTCTTAGATTATTTTGTATTGCAGACTTGTGAATCAGCCGTGCAAGTTCGGAAAGCTGGGAAAGTTACTATGACAGAGTCAACCTTGAAAAAATGGGTGGTATTCACTTCAAAAGTGGGGTGGTTGATGAACATTACGAGGTACAGAAGGCACAAGAAAATGAAAAGTTGTGAAATGTCAAGGGTTAAATTGTGAAAGAAAAAAACCACAATGCCATCCTAAGTCCTAACATTCACTTGTAAATAAACCATAGGAGAAATTATATAAATACAAAGTTTATACATTGTTTTAAATTATATCCTAACTTTGTACATTGTTTTAAATTATATCCTAACTTTCCAATTATGTCAATTAAAGTTATGAATCTATGAAACCATTTCAATTTGAAATCTTTGTGCATTTCCGTTATTCATTTTTAACTATTTTTTAAAATTTGGACAATAATCAAGTAAATAAAAATGAGAAACTATTGATATGATTTTGTGTTTCACTAAGTAATCAGTTTTTGATTTTTCTGACAACAACTTTTTTACTCCAAGAAAACTATTCTTTCTCTAAACCGAGCTTTCCCTCTCTAGCTACCTTCAGTACTAGTCAATGCCTGCCAAATTAATTTATAAATAAACCCTATGTAAAACGTTGAAATAATCAATTATTTCTTGTTTTTCTTTTCTATATGACTGCCTAACTAAAATAAATGAAGTGAAACACGGAGATGGACAAAAAAAAAAGAAAGATTGAAATTATTTTATAAATTTGAGACTTTACTTGACCAAAATAAAAATCATGAGACCTAGTCTAGAACAGGAATTAACTTCCTGTATATTTATGTAATTTTTCCTAAAATATATATATTTTAAAAAGAAAGAAGAAAAATCTTGTTAATTTTTTTTTAATCATATTGTGCTTGTGGATTCTTTTTACGCATGAATGGGTAAGTAATTATTTCCATGACTTTGCAATTTGCAAATGGTTAACAGGTCACAAAGTTTGCACTGCTAGATTGCATGGGGGGGAAGCTTATGATCAGTTAGTTGCGGCTATCAAATCTGAATCGAAGCCTTCCTCTTATACTTCTGGAATATATAGAAATAAGCATAGTCTCTTCCTTTATATATGGAATGAGTTTGCAATATTCCATGGAAAAACACAAGCGTTACTTGTGTATCTATATGCATGTATTCATCTGTATTTTGGGTTTGTATTATGGAATATATACATACAAGTTTGGTTTTGTTATGATTCTCCAAAAAAAAAAAAAAAGTTTGGTTTTGTTAAGGTTTTAAAAAACCGGTATAAAAAGGAGAAAAAAAAAAAATGAAATATACATATTGTTATTTCTTTTATTACATTCAAATTTAGTACGTAGCATATTTATACTATTTTAGTATAATTCATAATAGTTTATAAAAAACCTAACTGTTATGAAATATACTTTTTTGTTTTTTTTGTTTTTAGAAACAAACACACAAACACATAAGGAAGATGAAATGAGGTTTCAAATTCTAACACAAAGACACAAGAAATTCCATTAAAAAATCATATTAACTTTTGGGCGAAAAGTCACTTTTAGTCCCTATATTTTCAGGTAATTCCCATTTTAGTCCATACATTTTATTTTTACTATTTTTAGTCCCTATTCTAAAAAATGCTTTCCGTTTTAGTCTCTGCCGTTACTCATTTAACAGAATTATCCTACGTGACAAACGGTTTAACTGTAAATGCTGACGTGTTCATTAAAATAATATTAAAAAAATTATTTACATTTAAAAAAATGCCACATTAGCAATTTAATTTTTAAAAAAAGTCATGTCAGATAAAAATAATATAAAATTTTTTAACTTAATTATTTTTTAAAAAAAGAAAAAAAAATTAGTTAAATTAATTTTTTTCTTTTTTTGGAAGAACATGAAGAACTCAAAATTTTTTTTTTTCATTTTCTTCCCAACTAAGCTTGCCCAGAATATCGAAAATTAAAAATTTACTTTTCTTTTCTTGCATTTTCTTAGCAACCAAACCCATAAAATTACTCAGATTTACAAAATAAAAAGACATGCCTATAAAAATTTACAAAACAGAAACATTCAACAAAATTTTCTTATGCTTTGAAACCAAACACAAAAAACACAAAACTCAAACCCAGATTGTGTTCCTGGAGGTCAGTGGGCCAAAGGTGGACCCGGATTCAGATCGGAGCAACCCACTTGTTGACGGGCATAAGGATTTCAAAGACGGAGGTGGGTGTGGGCCAGGCCTTCAAGAATTTGGATATTGAACATCTTGCCGAGCTCGTCGGATTTCTTGACGTTGCCGTCGGTGTACGGGACGACGTGTGAACCCATTGTGGGCTTATCTTTCTGCTGCTGCTCGGGTCAACCTGACACATACAACCCATTGCTCAACTGGAGCGACTACATTCGACTACCCATTTTCACCTTCTTGTTTCTAAAGAGAGAGAGAGAGAGAGAGAGAGAGAGAGAGAGAGAGAGAGAGAGAGAGAGAGAGAGAGAGAGAGAGAGAGAGAGAGATGTGTTGAGTAGTTGTGAAGTGAGTGTAAGTGTTAGAGTTCTGTGAGTGTGAGTGAGTGTGTAGGTGGAAGAGAGAGAGAGAGAGAGAGAGAGAGAGAGAGCGTGCGTGTGAAATGGCAGAAAAGGGGCTGAGGAGTTTGAATAATGACGGGTGTGTCCTATCAACCTCTACGCCGGCACCGCTTCTTTGAACGACGACCAGTTCTTCAAAATGATGATCGACCACATCACCAAAGGCTCTCCTTTGCTCTGGATCCATTTCCTATTCGTCATGTTTAGGGCTGTCCACCAGAACCCGTACCCGACCAAACCGAGGCGAACCGTTCGATCCGTATCTAAAACCGGCCGATCCGACACCGGTGACGGTCGGCNTTTTTTTTTTTTTTAAAGAATGGGTAATTGTTTCACATTACTTAAGAGAGTATGTTGTTTGTAATATAATTTGCCTTATCTTTCCTTAAAAGTTACTATGACTTTTAAATGAAGATTTGGTGTGCTTTTGTATTAGAGCCTCTAAAAAAAAAAGGTTTCGACGCTTTAAGCACTTTTTTAATAATTAAAAGTGGTAGTTTCCAATTGCAAATTAAATAGTTGAAAAATTTCTGAAGTCATAGATTAATATTAAGAAATTAATATTAGCAGCATTTTTCAAACAGGCTAATGTGAGGAGCTATGAAATTTTATTATCACTTGAAATTAAAATTAAAGTAAAAGGCCATTATAATTTGGGTTTTTACACTTTCTATAATATAAAATTAAAATTTAATTATTTGTTAATCATATATAAGTTTTATGTTTTGACTTTAAATCATATATTAATTTTTTGAGTTATCATCAGGAGTGGACACTGTAGGGGTAGTAGGCCTGGAGGTCCATTATACATTTGTACATTGGGCCTTTGGCCCAAGTCGAAGATTAGGACTAGTCCGAGGAGAAAGAATCTCCGTTGTTGGAGATAGTGTTAAATAATAAAAGAGTTGTCTTTGGCCATAAAAGATCAGTGAGATAGGCCGAAGATAAATGTCTCCTCGGAAGAGAATTTCCTAGAAAATTATGTCGGTATAAATAAATGCTGTGGAGACATCAGACTGAGAGAAGGCTTCAGATACCTTAGGAAGAAAACTGTCACCACCGCATTTAATGTTCTGCAGCTACTTTCCTGGCTACATTAATGTAGAGAAAATCCCTGAACAGTACAAAGTTGGCTACTTCAAGGCCTACACAATCAGAGAGGGTGTCTGATAGGACAAGCACTCAAGTGGTAATACAGGTAATCAACAAGTGTAAGATTAAGATGCTTTAGAAGGAGATATATAAGGAGAGAAGTCCTTCACAGAAAAAGGGAGGGGGGGGGGGGGGAAGGGGGGAAGAAAATAAAAGAAAAAGAAGACTAGAACATGATGGAACCAAATTTGTAACCAAATTGGAGAATAATAAACAAGAACAGTTCATCTCGGATCTTACCGAGGACAATTTTTCTTTCAATATAATCCCATTTCTTTTCATTCTCCTACTTGAATCTATTCCAATGCCTGTTTGATAAACTAAAGCCCAAGTTTTCAACCCACTCTCTATAAATTTATTGTTTTGAGTTTCTTAGGCTTAAGTCCATTCATGTGGTGGATTCACTGCCCAACACTGGTCCTCACAGACACCATAAGTTGAAACTCTCTCTAAATTTTTTTTTTTTTTTTACTCTTCCATATTATAATTTTCATATAATATTTATTTGACTCATAATTTTTATTATTTTTCAATTCTATATTTATTTGATAAAAACTAAGCAAATGTCAACCATTCCTTTTAATACCCAATATGTAGCTTGTATTTAAACTCCCATTAGGAATTGTTTTTCTTAGAGTGGCGTGTAAGTCTTTGACTTGCTTCCAAAGTATGTTTGTATGCAATACAAAGTCCTTCACAATAAAGGATGTGTAGTCGGCTTATTCTCCTAAAAATCATATACAATTGAAAGAACTAGCTAAGCTCGACCCATAAATCTATATAAGCAGCAAGAACCTTAAAGAAAAATTAAACGACATTGTAGTTGTAGTTTCAACTTTCATGCCATTGGAAACTCACCGTGGAAACATCAACAAAACATATAGAAGAAGAAGCACACCATGACCAAGTATAGGAAGATCGTCCAATCAAACATCCACTCTTTACTTTTAGGGCCGGGGATACCGAAATATTCAAATAGAGAGAGAGAGAGAGAGAGAGAGAGAGAGAGAGAGAGAGAGAGGAGAGAGAGAGAGAGAGAGAGAGAGAGAGAGAGAGAGAGAGAGAGATGTGATATGTATTGTTGTTTGGTTTTGAGATGGACTGACGTGTGTTGTTATTTGGTTTTGGAGTAGGCTAATTTATGATCAAGCCATTAGAGTGTGCAAGATTTAACCTAGAGTGTGCAAAAAATATTTGAAAGATAAATTAAACTAGTGAAAGGAAATAAAAAATTATGTATATAAAATTTCAAGTAAGGAGGTACAAATGAACCCTCTAAAGACAACGTATCACTACCCTTGGCTATTAACATTGAGCCATTGAGCTATTGAAAATCTCAAACGGCAAGTTAATTCTATTATATTTTGGTAAATTATCATTGAGCCATTGAGCTATTGAATATCGAAAGGTAAGTTAATTCTATTATATTTTGGTAAAAGGAGTTACGCACATTTGAAGCGGTGAATTGTAACTTATAGAAAATAAATGAAAAACCATGTATAGAAATAAAAGAATATTAACACGATCAACAATTCAAATAGTAAGTAACATTACCGAGTAAAAATAAGTATTCAATTAAAAAAAAAAGGACTGTTTATATGTTTACTAATTGGGTGGTTTTTATTCCCATAAGGTACCCGAGTAGTGGACTCATTGCTGTGGGGTTTAATGTATCTAGAGATTTCAATTCAATTCACCACATTATTAGTCTAAAGGATTTTAGAGGTGTCTTATGAATAGAAAGTGAATTAGTTTAACCAAAAATTAAGACACAACTTCCTTAAATATTCTTTTTTAAGTCAGGACAGTACACGATCCAATGCAACCTTTGATCATTAGTTCAATACAGCCCATTTATAATTTATAAACCAAACTATGCTCTCCTTGCCACAAGCAGCCTCTGGTTTTTAGGCATGTGGTAGCAGATGAGACAACAACTTTAATTGTCTGTTGTTGTTGTTTCCTTTTTGGGTTTGATTAACAGCTGCTACTACACGTTTTTCGTGCAGACAAAATAGACACCAAAACGTGGTTCCTCATCCCATGAAGAGCCAAATCCCATCAACAACATTCATTATGGTTTATTATATAAACCACCCAAGATTGCTCTATCCCATTTCCAAATCTCTAACTAATTCTTCATTAAAAAAAAAAGAAGAAGGTCCTATTGCATTCAAAACTTGATAATCTAACAAAAGACCATGAGACCTGAATAATCACAGGGTTCACAAAAGAGCACGAAGCTCTGGTGGTGAAATCATGAGCCGATCCGACACCGGTGACGGTCGGCAGCGGGTTTCAACTTCCAGAAACCGAGACCGGCGGGTCGGTTGACGGGTCTGCTCTTCAAAATCTGATTCCAACCGATCCGACCGCCTATATATCGGAAACACCCACCGATTTTCTCAGGTATAAGGATTTCCGATCATTTCTCGACAGGTCCGTTGAGATCTGGCGAGATCTCGTCGGGATCTCAACAGATCCTTGAGATCCGGTGAGATCTCTTCAAGATTTGGTGAGTGCGTTTTGAAATCTTGCTCAATCCGGCCATGTTTCGGCCAGATCTAGCAGATTTTGGCCAGTTCCGGCCTGATTTTGCCTGATTTCATCTTCCCCGAGTCTGACCGATTCGTACCCGATATCCGAGTCGCCGGAACCGACTCATTAACGGTCGGCGGCGGGTTTGGATGTTGAAGACCCGATGTAGTCGGGTCGGTTCCAAGTTGGGCACAAACCCGACCCGGACCGACCCGTGGACAGGCCTAGTCATGTTCTTCCAAAAAAATAGTTCTGAGTTCTTCATGTTCTTCCAAAAAAAGAAAAAAATTAATTTAACTAATTTTTGTTTTTTTTTCTAAATAATTAGGTTAGAAAGTTTTATATTATTTTTATCTGACGTGGCTTTTTTTAAAAATTAAATTGCTGATGTGGTATTTTAAAAAATGTAAATAATTTTTTAATATTATTTTAATGAACACGTCAGCATTTACTATTGGACCGTTTGCCACGTAGGATAATTCTATTAAATGAATAATGGCAGGGACTAAAATCAAAAACGTTTTTCAGAATAGGGACTAAAAGCGGTAAAAATAAAATGTAGAGACTAAAATGAGAATCGCCTGAAAATGTAAGGATTAAAAGTGGTTTTTTGCCTAACTTTTTTTTTATTTTTGAAGAGAGAGTATTTTTTTGGTATTCTTCTTTTAACTGTCATAGTAACTTTTAATAGAGGGTGAGATATTATACTATTTAATATACTTAGTTTAATTTCTCCAATTATTGGCTATGTTTTCAAGAAAAATAATAATTAGAAAGTAAATAAAGGAGCTTATGTTTATTAAATTCCTTCATTCACTTAGCTAAAAATATTGCAAAGTTAAAAAAAAAAAATACTTATTCTCATATAATTTAGATAATTTAAAATTATTTGATTTTTCATTTATTTATAATCCATTATACATACTTACAAAAGTGTTTTTAAACCCGATCCAGCCCGGCTGGTCGAACTGGTAACCTAGTGACTCGGCATATAGATCGGTCTAGGTTATCAATTGAATTGGATGTGTATAAGACTCGGCTATATATGGCCAGATCATGTTTTTCTTTTACACAAGGCTATATATGGCCTTAAATAGGCACCTAGAGTCTAGTTTGACAGCTTTATCATTCAGTTATTCCATATGGGATTTCATGGACAAAATGGGCTTTTGCCATTTTCGGGCAAATTAAATAGTTTTATACCCCCTTTCCCTAACTAATTAGGGAAATGTCCTTATTTTAAAACTTAATTTGTGATAAATTGAGTTAGAAATTTTTTTTTTTGAAGTTCTATAGTGGCGTTTTAAAGAGTTTATAGTGACGTTTTAAGGACCTATATTGACGTTTTTTTAACTCGACTTCAATGCAATCGAGTTATAGGCAATTTTTTTTACCTATAACTTAATTTCATTGAAGTCGAGTTACAAAACGTCACTATAGGACCTTAAAACGTCATTATAGGATCTTTAAAAACGCTACTATAGGGCCTAACTCGATTTATCACAAATCGAGTTTTAAAAGAGGGGTATTTCTCAAATTTGAGAAATGGGGTATAAAGCTATTTAATTTGTCCGAAAAGGGAAAAAGCCCATTTTGTCCGGGATTTCATGCTTCATGTGCAGACACCAATCTCTTCATTCTTATTCATTCATCTCATATAGTGTGTCTCTTACTCTACGTAGATGACATTATAATTAGTGGTAATAACCCTTCCTTCATTTCTGAGATTCTTCAAAAGCTTGGTGCTTCTTTTGCTCTTAAGGATCTTGGACCATTGAATTACTTTCTTGGTCTTCAAATTGAATATATAGTATTTGGTCCCTTTGTCCTTCAATCCAAGTATTCTTTGGATTTGCTTACCAAGTTCAATATGCTGGATTTCAAACCATATGCTCCAATCCTTGTGCTTCTAATCATCATTTTGTTCCATCTAATAAGTCCTCTTTTACCTGATCCTACTGCTTATAGAAGTTTTGTTGGAGCCTTGTAGTACATGACTTTAACCAGACCAGACTAGTCTTATATAGTCCAGTAGACTTGTCAGTTTATGAGTAAGCCAACTCAACATCATTTGGTTGCAGCTAAGAGAATCCTTGGGTATTTGAAGGGTTCTTTACATCTGGGGATTACTTTTCAATCTGGTCCTCTATCTCTTTCAGCCTACATATTGTGATTCTGATTGGGCTGACGATCCTATTGACAGAAGGTCTATTACTGGTATGATTGTTTTCTTGGGTGGTTCTCCTATCACATGGTCAGCAAAGAAACAACCTACAGTATCTTGATCTTCCACTAAAGCTGAGTACATATCACTAGCCATTACCACGTACTGCAAAAGTTCATTGGTTGAGGTTATTACTTAAAGATTTGAGGGTTTATTTGTATCATCCACCTACTTTGTGGAGTGATAATGTATCTGCTCTGGATTAAGCATCTAATCCTATTTTTCGTGCTCGAACTTAGCATATAGATGTTGATTATCATTTTGTGAGGCAAAAGGTTCTTAACCAAGACTTGGTGATTAAGTATATCTCTACTGCTGATCAATTGGTTGATCTCTTCACCAAGAGTCAACCCTCTCCTCGGTTTCATTCTCTTCTTACCAAACTCATGGGAGTTCCTCCCCTTTGTTTGAGGATGTAAAGATTAAAGATAAGGAGCAGATCAATACTGTTGCAAAGGTGCTTAAAACAACTTGTAGTCTAGATACAAAAACTGGATGTAATTTAGGAACACTCTGTTACTAACATGGAATTAAGTAATAAGAAAGATTACTTTATGCATAAGCATGAGCGTCATTTTCTGCAGAATATAGAAACTTCAACAGAAGCTAAGACAGAGTTGTCATCATTCAGCTTCAGGATTCTGAAGTTAGACACTGATTTGGTTGTCGGTGGTAGTGCCACCATTGCCGGTGACGTTGCTGCCAACCACCGTTTGGCTGCTTCTAAGATTTCTTATACACTTGAGTGAGTTTAGTAATGAGTACAAGAATGGGGATAAGGAGGCTTACTATATCCGTAAACAAATGCAAGCTGTTACAAAAAAGAAATGGTATTAATACAGGAAAATAGTAAGAGCTTTTCTCTCTCTCGCTCTCCACACACACGCAAAAACAACTTTAGCATGAGAAGGGTTTAGAAAAAGAAAGGCAATGAAGCAGAGTATCCAAGTGATATCTGTTATATATATATATATATATATTCTATTTTTGTTCGTTTGGCAAGTGAGATTCAAAACACTTGGGTGCAAAAAGCATTACGTGAAGGTTTTGCACCCAGGACCAAGTTGACTCAGGATATGGGTATTGTGTGTGCCCCACCCACGTCGATCTAGTTGACTCTTTGTGATCTAGTTAAAGTAGTTGCTGCATTTTGTGATCTTGTTAAGCCAATTTGGGCTAGGATTGGGCCTGAAAGGGGACGAAATTTTGGGCCTGTGCACACTGGGCTAAAGTGGTGAATTTTTTTTTCACCTTGGTTCAATTTTTCAAATGAGATGAAACAACGTCCTCTCTTTTTCAATACACTAGAACACGTCAACTCACAAAACTGCTACAACGTCCTCTTTTTATATTTTGGGGTCGAGATGAAGACAACTTGGTTGAGTTGATTTTAACACTTTTCAGACAAAGGAGAAAGCCATTTCCCTCTTTCTTTCCTGTTTTATTTTTAGCATCAAGAAGGGGATAGAAAATCTGAAGATTTTCTACCATTAGATCACCCATAAAACATTATAAAATTGTCAATCATTAAATAGGAAAGGACATAATGAATCTTTAGTGCATACATAAATCAAAAACTAGAAAATCAGTGTAGTTATAACTTGAACACAAGTTTACTAAGTCTTCCCAACAGCATATTCCATTAAAAATTTAGGATGTCTTTGTAAGTTCTATAACATATATAATATAATGTTCACCGTTGACTGTAAATACCATTCTTATGGATTTTCCTTTGCAAGTTTCTCTAAATTTGAACAACGAAGAAAAAAAATGAGATTTGACCCCAACACATCAAGTAATTTATCAAATTCCTGATGAAACTCCTTTTCTGTAACATTAGAAACATAAACATTTAGAATCAAGACCATTATAGAGCAAGAAAAATATTATATAATAATGATCTTATTTAAGAAATATAGAAACCTGCATATATAATCAAATCCATGCATATCCTGGTTGTGGCTTGTCACTAAAACCAAATCCTATCCAATTAGGCGCAAAGCAGTGGAACCAAAACTTGACATCTAGACAAGAGAATTAAGCATCATTTAGGATGAATAAGAGACTAAAATCAGTAATGTAATGGGTTGCTTCAAAAAATCATCCTAGTAAAAGGGGAAACAAAACAATTTAAGGCTGTATATATGTATGTATAGCACTAACTCTAATTTTATTAAATTCATTTGTCACAGAGGACTAAATACAAAATAAAAGTTCAGGATAACAAGCAAAACACAGAGTTATGACTACAAACAAGATAAAACAATTTAAGGATGTATTTAAGTATGTATAGCACTACTAAGTACAAACTCTAATCTTTTTGGCTGAAGTGCAGTGCTGGTTTGGGGAATTTACCCGACCCTGCTCATGTTATCTTAGGGTGAGTTTGGTTAAACTTTTTGTAAAAGTGTATAATGAAAAAGTGAAGTTTTCAAAAAGTCCATAATGAAAAAGTTGAGTTTCAAAAAGCTGAGTGTTTGGTAAAACTGTTAAAAAGTGCTTTTTGAAAAAGCTGAGTGTTTGGCTAGCACTTATAAAAGTGGCTGTTTGAAGGGTAAATTATCAAAAAGGACAATGTATTATAAGGGAGTTTATTTCATACTTTTTTTTTTGGATGTGAGTTTATTTCATACTTAATTAAAAATCAACTACGTCATATACTTACTAAATAATAATAATAATAATAATAATAAATATATTGTTGGTATTATTTTAATATGAAACAGCGAGTCCTTGTTCTCAAGCAGCCGCCACACCTGTTTTGCAAGCATGGCATCGTTGAATTTTTGGAGTTCCTTGAAACCCATACCCCCCAGATCTTTTGGCTGGCAAAGAGAGCTCCATTTGGTCCAGTGTATTTTTCTTTGGTTCCCCCTCTGCCCCCACCAAAATTTTCTGATCAAAGACTCAATTTCTTCACATAGAGTGACTGGAATTTTGAAGCAACTCATTGCATATGTTGGTATTGCTTGGATGACAGCTTTAAGGAGAATTTCACGCCCTGCCTGTGAAAGCAATTGTTCCTTCCAGCCTTGCAGCTTAGCAAGAATCCGTTCCTTGATGAACCTCAAGCTTGCTTTTTTGTGCTTTCCAATCAAAGATGGGAGGCCAAGGTATTTATCATGTTGTTTGAATTCTTGGGCCCCCAGGTATTCCTTAATATTATCCCGAATATCAGGAGGAATGGACTTGCTGAAAAAAAGGGCCGTTTTATTCCGGTTAAGTTTTTGACCAGAGGCCTTCTCGTAGATATCCAGCAAGTTTTGGATTTTCCGACCCTCTTCCATAGTGGCTCTGCAGAAAACTATGCTGTCATTAGCAAAAAAGAGATGTGTTAATCTTGGGCCTTTCTTGCAAATGGAAACCCCGCGGATATGGCCAGCATCAGCACCTTTTTGTAATAAGCTGTGCAGCCCTTCGGAGCAGATAAGAAAAAGGTAGGGAGACAGTGGATCTCCCTGTCTCAATCCTCTAGATGGCTGGATAATGTCCGAGGGTTCACTATTAATTAGGATAGAGTAGCTGACTGTAGAGATGCATTCCATGATAAGAGCAATCCACCGAGCATCAAAACCCATTCTCTTCATCATGCCCGCAAGGAAAACCCATTCCACACGATCGTAGGCCTTGCTCATGTCCAATTTGAGGGCCATGAAGCCAGAGTTCCCTTTGTGCTGGTGCTTCATGTAGTGGAGAGTCTCAAAGGCCATGAGAATGTTATCAGTTATGAGCCTCCCTGCCTGAAAAGCACTTTGGTTCTCTGACACAACCGCCGGAAGGACAGCCTTCAGCCTGTTAGCAAGGACTTTTGAAACCAACTTATAGATTACGTTACATAAACTAATAGGTCTAAATTCAGTGATAAATTCTGGGGATTTAACTTTTGGAATCAGAGTGATGTTAGTATGATTTATCACTTTTGGGATTTTACAGTTATTCAGGCAATCAAGCACAGCAGAAGAAACATCATTCCCAATAAGATTCCAGAAAGAATGATAGAAAAGGGGAGGCATACCGTCGGGGCCAGGGGCCATGATGGGTTCCATCTGGTTCAGAGCCATGTCCACTTCCTCCTTAGTGAAGGGCAAAAGGAGCTGCTCATTCATTTCCAGCGTGACAAAAGGTTTGACTGCCTCAAAAATTTCTGACTGTTCTGAAGGATGAGATGAGGCAAAAATGGATTGGAAGTAGTTCATTGCTATGTCTTTGAGTTGCTTATCCTGTGTGCACCAGTCATTGGATGAATTTCTGAGTCCAGAAATTTTGTTTTTTCGGAACCTGTGAGAGGCTTTGCTATGAAAATATCTTGTGTTTCGGTCGCCACACTTCAAAAAGAGAGCGCGAGCTCTTTGTTCCCACATCAGACTTTCTTTGTCCAAAAGAGCATTCAACTCAGCTCTCAAAATTTTTACCACCTCAAAATCCGCTTTTCCTAAAGCCACTGACTCCTCGGATTTTGATAACATCTTTCCTTTAGACTCAATTTGTTTCTTAATGCACCCAAAGGATTGCAGGCTCCATTCCGAGAGCTTTTCCCCACATTTCTGTAATTTTTCAGCAATCAAAGGCATGGTAGCAACCCCAGAGTTAGAGCCCCAGGCAGAAGTTACAGTATTGCTACATCCTTTATCCTTGAGCCACATTTGCTCAAACTTGAAAGGCTGGTTTGGCCGAGGAACTATTCCTTCTAATTTAATTACAATGGCCTTGTGATCAGAAGAGTGGGAGTTTAGATGTCCAACCTTTGTACCCGGATTCAGGGAAAACCAATCATTTGTTGCTAACGCCCTATCCAAACGTTCAAGAACCAGGCCACCAGTCCTTTTGCCTTTCCAAGTGTATTTTTCTCCAACAAACCCGAGGTCCATGAATCCGCATTCGTCCAAGACATCTCGGAACGCCATCATTAGCGCCTCCCGTCTAGGACCGAGACCGATTTTTTCATGAGACCACAGGATTTCATTAAAATCCCCTGCGCATAGCCAGGGGAGTGACGAACGCCGATGAAGGTCACGGATCAAGTCCCAGGTTTCATGCTTTTTGGCCGAATCGGCAAACCCATATACACCCGTAAACCTCCATTGTTCCTGGGCAGCTTCACCAACAATGGCATCGATGTGGTTCTGAGAATCTGAAACCACCTCAATGTGAACCGTGTTCTTCTAAAACAAAGCTAAGCAACCGGACTTACCAGCACTTGGGCCGATCCAGCAGTGGTCAAATTTCAGATCAGCACACACTTTATGCAGCCTAGCTTCAGCAGACCATGTCTCGGCTAGGAACATGGCCACGGGATCTTGCGCCTGAGTGACTACCTCGAGCTCTCGGACTGTGCGTCGGTTCCCAAGCCCACGCACGTTCCAGCAAATCCAATTCATAGTGCTCGGCGGGACTGAAGATCAGCCGCCGCCGTTGGGAAGGAGTTGTCATCTGATTTAGCGCCGTCAAGAGCTCTGCGCTTAGATGGGAGAGAAATATTCTGAGAAGCATAAGAGTTACGCTTGCCCAGGGAAGTCTCTAAAGGGATATTGTCTTCGTGGTGGGCTGGTCTTGATACACGGACCCATATTCCATTAGAGTTTTTTTAAGTCTGAGCACGATCCAGGTCCATATTAGTTAAGTCCCTTAATGGGCTGGGTTTATTGGGTTGACTAGTTGAACATACGGGTGCTGGGCCCGGATGACAAGTTGGAGGGGAGGAATTGATCAGATTGGGAGCGGGAGGAGAGGCATTTGAATTTTGAAGAGATGTCACCTCACTGTCAAATCGGCAGATATCCCTATCAATATCTTTAATTAATTCTTCGAAGTCCGGCTGGGAAGGGAGATTCAGAGGAAGATCCGCCGTAGCATTCTCTGCTGATACCGGAAAGGGATTTCCAGCTCTTGACTGAAATTCTTGGCTTTTGCTATTGTCATTAACTGATCCGTATGGACTATCGGAATGACCCACGGGGACCTGGTGGTTTTTCGGTTGTGGTTGAGCATGAGATTCAGAGAGAGGCTGACTTTGATTGCGTTGTGACTTTTTCTCGTAGAAACCCGGAACCGAAACAACCTTTTTTCTAGAAGCCAAAAAGGGTGGAGCACGAAGCCATGGGCCGAATTGTTGGTCTTCAGCTTTAAGAGAACCTTCACTTTCAAACCAAAGCTTACAGTCTCTATCAGTATGCGTAAGACAACCGCACCAATAGCACAGGTTGGCAAGTCTTTCGTATTTAAATGACACCCAATGATCTTTGCCATCCTCCAAAGTGATGAGCTTTCCTCTGCATAGAGGCTGAGAAATATCAACCTTGACTCTCACTCTAATAAAGCTACCACCATCACATTCAGGAGCACCATCTGGGTAGAGAATGGTCCCCACTGATTCACAGATTTGTTCTGCGATCTCTTTGTTTCTGAAGCGAATCGGGATGTCATAAATTTGCACCCAAAACGTGACCATGGTTAGATCAGATGCATGAAAAGTGGTTTCCTTGTTGTATCGAGAAAGAACCATAGAGTGTTTGTCAAAGCTCCATGGTTCCGCTGCGATAATCCGATCCACATCTGCCTTATTTTCAAAAGAAAAAAGAACAACATGATCTTCGATATGTTTTACCTTGAAACCAGATTTTGTTCTCCAGAGGGGAGTGAAGGTATTGGCTATGGCATCGATGTTAAGGGGACGTTTAGTGAGAAATCTAGCTGCAATGGCGTGTTCCGAAATAGCTTGCTCTTTCTTTAAACATATGCCAGGACCTTCCCTATTTGAGAGAGATAAAGATTTCCAGTGTTTAGTTAGATTTTCCATTTATGAAGAAAAGGAGAAATAGGAGCCCACACAGTGTTTCCCAAGCCCCCTGATGAAAAAAACCACTAGCCTTGCACTAAACTTGTTAGAGCAAGGGACAAAGACTCCTTCCAAGGAAGGGACTTCAGTGCTACGGCCCTAGGAGAAGTTCCAAAGCGAACTCTGCTAAAGACGAGCAACCAGAAAAAGTGACAAACCTACCACACTCCTAGTTTGTAAACCTGTCACCAACAATTGTCAATTCAAACTAAATAATTCAGTTTCTATGTGTGTCAGGAATATTATATTGCCAAAATTATAAAAATTTGTTGCGGATAATGCATTAAATCATGACCAAGTCTTGTTTTGATTCTTGAAACGTAGCTTTATTTTAATTCAAAATTTTTTGGTTTTTTTTTTTAATAAATAAATAAAGCATAAAAAGAACACTTTACTAACCTTGAATTTAGAAGGTTCATAATGGTCCAGATTTTGTTGATCTTTCATCACCACATGCTGGATTTACTAGTACCAGAAAGTAGATAATTTGTTCACTTGCTTCACAATTGCAAGCATACATTGGTAGAGATAGTGAAAACAAATGAATTTTTAGAAAAAGTGGCCAAGCAATTAGGCAATTGTCAAATGAAGTGAGTGGTCTCTTTCTTTATTTTTTTGCTTTCTTTTCTTTCGAATGCTACAACATGTCTTAGGACTCTTGCAAACCAAATCATAAGACAAAACGATATATATATATATACCAATGTTATTAACTCCATTTCGGACCTCGTTTCAGTTTATTTAATAGAATAGAATATTTCGGTATCAATATATTTCGGCATACTGTTTTAAAGTGTTTTGGGATTCTTAAAAAGAAAAAGAAAAATGTATATATTTAATTTAATTTGTCTAAAAAAATTAAATAAAGTGAGATTAAAAAAAAATTATTATAATTTTTCTATAAATAAAATCCACATTTTGGATAATTGTAAAACAAAATACAATAAATGTGAGATAATTGTAAAACAAAATACAATAAATGTGAGATATTTGTAAAACAAAATACAATAAATGTGAGAGTCATAACACTTATTGCATGCACAAAAGTTAATAATATTTTAATAAATATATACATCTTTTTTCTTTTTGATAAATAATTACAACATGCTACTAACCTGCAGCTCAAATCCTTTTCCCTTAGACCCCCAAGCACTTTGTACATGGGGAGGTGCCAATTCAGTTACAAGGCCTTTGGCAATATATATAGATCTTAAATTTATAATAATAGATAAATACTATGTCCACAATATTTTCCAACAAATTTAAAGTGAAAAGTTATTATGAGTTGATATTGATGGCAAAAAATTAATTTTAGTAATAGATTTAAATTATAACAAATAAAAACTTTCAACTTATAATTTATTGTCAAAATATTGTAAACAATTGCTTTTCCTAATAACAATAACTCTTCTATTTTTAGTATAAATAAACATTAATATATATTATATATCATTGTACCTACTACCTAGCCTGACACTTGCATATATATATATATTTTTAAGTATTCAAATTTTCTAGATTTTCTAAGATACTCTACCAATAGATTTCCTTAAATCCTAACCATTCTTATATGATTTAAATATCTAGATTCTGCCATGTTAGCATTTCACTAATAATACACTTAAAATAATAAAATAATGTTACAAACAAAACAATTAAGATTATTATTAATAGAATGCTAACATGGCAAAATCTAGGTCATTAAATCATTAAAGAATAGTTAAAATTTAAGGAAATCTATTTAGTAGAGTACCCTAGGAAATCTAGAGGATCTGAATCCTTTTTTTTAAATGTTTCTTTGTCAATTCCAAAGCTAATAAAGTGTAGTCTCAGTAAAAGAATACGAGTATGTTTGGTAAACAGTAACAATAATTACATAGAAATATGAATAGGTATTACAAGAAATAAAAGATGATGTAATGTAATGCTTATTACTATTTTTTTGTTTGATGACAACATAATAGAACCCTGAAGACAATGGAATGAAAGCATTTTATATAAAATTTAAAATATATTTTAGGAAATATCTTACTCATATAATTATATTTTCTAAAAAATAATGTTTTTTAAATTTGAAAAAGAGATTATTTATTTCTTATGATTTTTTATTTTCATAATTGTTACGTGCATATGGGAAGTTTGTTTATTTGAAAATATATTAATTTTAGAAATTAATACACCTATTAAGCAATAACTATTACAATATTTTTAGAGACGAACATTTATTCTTCATTTTAAAGAATGATTATTCATAAGGAATAATTATTCCTTATAATATAAACATAACCAAACTATTGAATAGTTAAACTGTAGGAATAACAATTATATTACAGTGCCTATTACAATCTACCAAACGAACTCTAAAAGCTGAAACTTATTAGTATCCGCTTGGCATGATTAATTTTGCCAATTTATTTTATTATTCAGCTTATTCCTGCTACTATTCATGGGTCTCACTGCACTTTTTGGTACTATTCATGGGTCCCATTATACTATTTCAGCTAACTTTTATCTTTATCTATAGTACTTTTAGTAAAAAAATTTTAGTTTCAGCAAAATAAGATAATTTCAAACAGACCCTTAAAAAGAGTACTAGACTCTAAAAGACAATAGAAACATAAATTAAAAGAGGAAAAGGCCAGTGCGAAGCGAAGAAGAAGAAGAAGAATGGTGGCCAGCAACATGGTGGCGACCTATGTTTGTAGTTTTTGTTTTTTTTTTTCTTCTTCTTTTTTAAAATCAAAATCTGATCCAGTCGAAATTTGATGGAGTGGCCGGAACTTCCTAAAATTGGCCAGAATTTGACCCAAGGTGGAATAGGTAGTATTACTGTACCGGATTGCATGTCGGTATGAGATATTCCGGCCATTGGAACGGAACAAAATTAATAACAATGATATATACATAGTAATTAATTTCCATAATATCATTAAAAAAATGAGAATATGTGAGAATGGTTTGGAGATAGAGTACGTCACAAAATTTAAATGTAGTACTTAGCAATAAATGAGAGCTCATCCAACTCTAGTATTCTTTAATAAAATGAAGAGTAACGTCAAGAAAAATGGTTAATATGCCCCTAAAGAATTAACAAAAAAATCATGTGGATTATTAAGGCTTTGTTTGGTTGGGGGATAGAAAAGTGGAATGATGCAAAATAGGGAAGGAGAGAAAATTGGAGGCATAGAAAAGATTTTAGTTTTCCCTTATCATGATTGATTTAGGAGTGAAAAAAGTGGAGAGATAGAAAACTCTTTTGTTTTGTTGGGAAGAAAAATAAAAGTATAATAAATGTAGTTTGTATTAATTTACAATCATATCCCTATTAAATAAAACAAACACATTATATTTGTATTAAAAAAAATATAGAAAAAGAGTACAAGAAATTCAAAAACCTCAAATTGTTTTCTTAAAATAAAAAAATAAAAATCAAAACTAATGAAAAGAAAAGAAAAAACTAAATCAGCAGAAAATAGATACAAAAATAAATGTTCTAAAAACTAAAAAGTGAACATCGGCTTGTGGTTATTTTGGTCCAAACCGATGAGAGCTTTGCTCCATATTTCCACCCCTATTTTCTCCCATTTTGGGGAGATTGAGTTTTGGTGGGCTTGAGGAGAAAACAACAGTGCCCTACCATTTTGTCTCAACTTTTTTCTTTCTCATTTTCTATCCTCCCCGTCTTCACTCCAATCAATTATGGCCTAAGATAATCTTTAGAAGAGAAGTGCCATAAGACCTTTCAACCTTCAATAATAAGGAACTTTGAAGCATGGAGAATCAAATTTGGGGTGGAAAAAATGTATGGAAAATATTGACTAATTGAGTTACTACTTGAAGTGTTCTCGAAATCTTTATCTTCCTTCTTTGAGGGTGCTTGTGTTTTGTTAAGAGTTAATTTGGAGGTTTTATGGTAAAGCTTGCTTACAGGAGGAGGAAAGCAATCTTTTATCCAGATTGATCTTTTTGTCATTTTGCAACCCTTTTGGATGACCAACTTTGCATTGGAGCAATTAAACTCTATAAAAGGTAACATAATTGAGTGAGGTTGGTTTAGTTATGAGCCAAAAGAGGACACTTATGGTTTGCAATTAACAATAAGGGCATAGGTTGACACAGTCTGTGATGCGCAGCAGAGTGACTGTCTGATAACAAAGTGGGTGACACTTAGCTATTGTAACTTTCATCACAAGTGGCTAATTGGTTAAATCAGTGTCCCAAACATTGACATCAACAGTGTTCGTTAGTTAGTTAAATGAGTCGTTAAAACATATTTATTTATTTTTTGGAAGTAAAATGATTGAATTATTATTATTATTTTTTTTTATGGGGGATTGAAATATGTTTAATATGATGATAATGTGATTTCCTATGCGTTTGTTTCAAGTATATATACCTTGGCACGACTTGCAATCCATTAACCTTGGGGCATATTTTTAACACTAACGGGGGCAAATATGCCTTTCACATTTATCACACCCCTCCCCGGGTCGTTTCTTCTAACCATTCAAAAGGAATAATTCTATTTTTTGAGTCTAGATCCAGAAAAAATAGGGAACATTACCGCAATACCCCCCCTCTCTCTCTCTCTCTCTCTCTCTCTCTCTCCAAACGTCCAAAAAAAAGCTATGTATAAAGAGAGCCAGAGAAGTCTACTACATGTGAAAAATGGAACAAAATAGAATTATAATCAACAAATTAGATAAACAACAAAAGCAAAGGTTGGCCTTGCTTTAAAAAAAAAAATTGACCTTATGAAATTATCAACTAGCATGAGAGAATGTTATTCATGCAAGGGCAAGTAGCCTAGTGTCATCAAAGTCACAGAAGCGTTTAGAAAGAGAGAGAGAGGCCTCAACATTTTTTATATGAAAAAAATTATGTTATATTTTATTTTGTTAGGGCATTTGTATTAGTTCGTACAATTTTTTTGTCTATTTTAGCATAAAACCCTAATTTTTCTACATCAGATTATTTATTTTATATACTATATTTCATTAAAATGTCAAATTTTCCAGATTTTTAAAATTATTTCTTTTTTTTTTTCACACACAACAACTACCATCCACTTTTTTCTTTTATCCTCAAGATACGTAATGAAAGATTAAATAACTAAATGCAAAATGAATAGTGTTAATGTAAATTTACATTGTTGCTATAGCAAACTTGTAAATTTACACAAATGAATACGGACTGATGTCGGTCATTTTTAAACAAAATTTTGTAAATTCTACACATTTTTATATTATACACGGATCAATGTGAATGCTCAAATATTGTGTATTATACTGTAGACGCATTAAAGAAGTAACAAATGGCTCTTAACCTATGAAGTTGTATGGTAATAACATCAATTAATGAAACGTAGGAATCAAACAATGAAAAATACAAAAATAAAGGATCTAAGGTGGAAATTATATTTAACTCAATTAATTAATGATGTTAGGAAATACTATATTATATATGGCAAGAAAAATGGTTTTGTCATGGTTAAAAAACCTTTAAAAAAGGAAAATGATGGGGAGGTGATGTCCGAGTGTCACGACCCAAATCCATGAAACATGAATTTCGATGCATGACTAACTTGTTGAACTTATATAACTCAATAAAGAAGATTAATCCAAAATATATTAAAACTCCAAAGAAACAATACTCTTAAAAAAAACATCTTACAAAAATCTAAACTCAACAAATTGGAAATTGTAACAACCTGCCCCAATAGTGTAAATATTGTCCGCTTTGGAACCTATACCCCTCACGATTTTGTTCTCTCCCAAAGCACACAGTGGGTGAAAAGGCCTTTACACACTGAAGGGAGGTTATTCCTTATAAACACATTCTCATGTGCTTCCCTAGGCGATGTGGGATTCCATGGATGTAAGACCCTCCTTTTTGGGTCACTACAATCCACCCCCCTTACGAGCACACACGTCCTCACGTGTGGAACCCACACTTCCGGATAGGGCACAGCTCTGATACCATCTGTAACGACTCCGCCTCAACTGTGTAGATATTGTCCGTTTTGGGACCCATATCCCTCACAATTTTGTTCTCCCCCAAAGCACACAGCAGTGGGTGAAAAGATCTCTACACATTGAATGGAGGTCATTCATTATAAAAACATTCTTATGTGCTTCCCTAGGCGATGTGGGATTCCATGGAATGCAAGACCTCCCTTTTGGATCACTACATAAATAATCTTTTCTATATAAAACATGAATTACAAAATAAAAGTAACTAAAAATTCTATAGTCTTCAAGTAATACTGAAGTCGCCTACAACTTCCACGCTCTACCTTGCACCTTACAAAGTGATCCAAAGGTTCTATATTCCCAACTACACCTTAATCTGAAAACAGTAATTGATGGGGTGAGTTAAACATCTAGTAAGTAATTATACAAAATACACAACAAAATAGAGTCAAGCAAAGCACAAGTATTTTGATTTTTCACAAACTCATTCAATGATATCAAAAATAATTATTCCAAAACATATGATGAATCACTTAATACATATATAATCACATCTTAAAATCATTAGAAAATACATACATATAATTTATCAGAGCACAGTGTCACATATACACATCACATATTCTCACATATAATCCTGTGAGCAGATACCAATATCTAACCCCTGCTGGTGAGATATCAACACATATTCTTATATACAATTCTGTGAGCGGATTTACACATATATCTAATCAATTCTAAAAACACTCATTCTGAGTCACGTACCACAGAACAAAATATATACAAAATAGATTAATTTTCTTAATATTAACAATTATTCCAAATATAAAGGCATAGCGAATATGACAATATCAAATGGAACATAAATCAAATGATGCTTGACCCTCTTAGGGAATGAATAAGAACTAAAGAGTTTATATAAATATTTTTACAATTCTTTAGTAAGTTTGAAAACCCAATTTGCTAAAGGAAATGTCTTAAATACCATTTGAAAAATAAGAATATGACTTTGAAATCACTTGGTTTTAAACAAACTTAAAGAACAGGAACCTTTTTAGAAAACTTACTTTGAAACTCAATTATTTTCGAAAAATAGTTTAGTTTAGAAATCATATTTTAAATTAGATTTGGACATTCAATACATTATTTAAATTCAAAGTTTCACTTTAAAACATTGTCTAAAAGTTGAAGTTTATCTTTCAATGATGTAAAAGTAATGTTTTAGATAAACTTTAGAAAACGTAAGCTTTAAAAATATAACTTTTGAAAACCTTTAACTTCTAAGTACCTAAAGAATAAAACTTGTGCGTATTATGCATAATTACTTACAGCACTTGAATCACTCTGAAAGTCCAGCTGAAACAACCTCCAAAAAGCTTCAAAACACTCTTAAATAGGACAAATCATCAATCATAAAATATACTTAATATCCTTTACAAAATGTAAAGCTTATAAAACTATAGAAATGGACTCACTGAGATTATACTTTGCTAAACTAATAACACTTTCAGCACTAAATTAACGTTTTTCTAACCGATGGTATTCTAATCAATGATACATTCCTCGCATTAATCGAAAATCTTTTTACCATGAAGAATGCAGTAGTCAACAGTCAACACTTTAGAATTTAATATATAATCCCTAATGCAAACGGTGGGTCAAAACCAACATGATTCTACGGATGAATTTAGCCCCCATTGACCCTACGGATTTAATATAAGAATTTTGGTATGAAATCTCAAATCTGTCTTTATCCTTTAAACATTGTAGAAGTGTTTAACCTGAATGGTTCATTGTGTTTGGACTAGTCAAAGTCTTGGCAAAGGCTACCAAGGCCATCAATCCATCAATCAGAGAAATTGGACTTCGACGAAATGTGAGCAACCTAGTGTGAAAACTGTGTGGAATTTTGGTATAAACTGTTCGGTAAAAACAAAAGAACTTTTTGGTATAAAACCGGATATATGTGTGATTATCATTGCAGCCCAAATACTCTTACAATCTTTCAAAAATAATAAAAGCCATACTCCTGGATTTAATAACTTTGGCTTTTGTTCTAGAATATGTACAGTGGCAACCTAGGATTCAAGGACTAACGCAAAAGTGTATAGCAAATTCTAGGAAAAGATATCTCTTTGAAACAAATTTACATATCACTGACTCTTTTAATTCTTTGATTCTAACAAATGAAAAATCATACCTAGAACAATTGGTTGTCTCTTCAATTAACTTCAAGGAAAAATACACCTTCTAGCTCCTTTAGTGATGAAACCCTTCTTATGAAAACCCTAATTTATCTTTTTCTCCTTATATTTTTACGCATCAGAGATGTGAGCTGGAGTTAAAAATCCACTTGAACTTATCTCTTTAGTCTCCAAGAAGCCCATAAAACATCTTCCTCTTTTATTTATTAATTAATTTATCTTAATTGCCTCACTAAATTGCATGCACTAAAACTTTAATTTTCTCACCTATTTGTAGCACCACAAAACTGTCTACTCCCATCTTACTGTGCATACACGTATAGTACCTCAACTCTATATTAAAAATGACAAGGTACGGTGATAGTCATAAAAACAAAATTGGGGTATTACATAGAGACCGTTGCTTGTGATCCTGCTGAGGATTTGATCTAGCAACTCACTTGAAAGAAAAAATGCAACCACAATAAAATCAAAAATTAAAAATTAAAAAACCGCAAAGTGCAACGTTGTGTGGTTATGCACACCGATAGAAATTGGACATTGACCATATCCATGGATTGAGTATTAGAAAATTGATTTTGTAAATGCACCATGATACTATAATTAACCACATGTGAAAATGAGGCTTGAAGTGAATATTAGAGCTGATATTACAATGAAAACAAAAATTCAAATTACACTCTACAAATTTGTTCAATTACCATTGCAAGCATACATTGGTAGAGATAGTGAAAACAAATGAATTTTTAGAAAAAGTGGCCAAGCAATTAGGCAATTGTAAAATGAAGTCAGTGGTCTCTTTCTTTCTTTTTTTGCTTTCTTTTCTTCCGAATGCTACAACATGTCTTAGGACCAGAGACGGAGCTATTCTTGGACCTGCCCCCCAGATTTTCAAAAAAAAAAATTTAGTATATATATAATATATTATTTTTAACAATTCATTTCAATAAAATTATATTTTCCCCCTTAACAATATTGTTGATATTTTTAAATGCTATAAAAAAAAATATTAGCCCAACAATAAAAATTAAGCCCAAACAACACCCAAAAAAAAAAAAATCAGAGCCGGTTCTAATTAGATATCTACCTAACCTAGAAGTAGGAAACACCCAACTTACCTCACACATATAATAAAAGGGAAAAAAGAAGGGAATTTCTAAGCCATTCAAAAAAAAAAAAAAAAAAAAAAAAAAAAAAAAAAAAAAAAATGGCTTGGGAGCCTGGGGTTTGGGACGGAGTGACCTGGGACTCAAAGACATATTATACTAGAGAGAAAGTGTTAAGAGAGGTAAAAACTGAACCAAGACCCATCTTTTTGTCTTTAGCATTCTTTTATAAATGTAAAAGTTGCTTCTGATCTGACAAACACAACTACACACGCAACAGTCAACAGTCAACAAGCCATTGATATTTTGTAATTTTTTTTTTGTTGTAGTTTTGTCTTTACTCTTTAGCAATAGTGAATACTGAATGGCCTTTGTTTTGTGATATATATATATATATATTTTATAGTTTTATCTTTGGTGTTTTTATCTATTAGTTAATGTCTTTTAAAACATTAAAGTTGGATAAATAATTAAAGAGATTATTTGTAACTTTAAAATTTATTAGTTAATTGTTGAATGTTTGTGTGCATAGTATTTGTCTATTGTGTGTAATGATTTTAGATTATTGATCATACAATAATTTTGTGTATTTTTCTTTGTTGATGGTTTATTAAACGAATGTTTATTTGGAGTTTCAATTTTTTTTTTTTTTTTGTTTCTACTTTTGCCCCCCCTAACTCCAAGTCCTGGTTCCGTCCCTGCTTAGGACTCTTGCAAACTAAATCATAAGACAAAACGATATATATATACCAATGTTATTAACTTTGTTTCGGACCTCGTTTCAATTTGTTTAATAGAATAGAATATTTCGGTATCAACATATTTCGCCATACTGTTTTAAAGTGTTTTAGGATTCTTAAAAAGAAAAAGAAAAATGTATATATTTAATTTAATTTGTCTATAAAAATTAAATAAAGTGAGATTAAAAAACATTTATTATAATTTTTCTATAAATAAATTCACATTTTGGATAATTGTAAAACAAAATACAATAAATGTGAGATAATTGTAAAACAAAATACAATAAATGTGAGAGTTAGAACACTTATTGCATGCACAAAAATTAATAATATTTTAATAAATATATACATCTTTTTCTTTTTGATAAATAATTACAATATGCTACTAACATGCAGCTCGAACCCTTTTCCCTTTAGACCCCCAAGCACTTTATACATGGGGAGGTGCCAATTCAGCTACAAGGCCTTTGTTAATATATATATAGATCTTAAATTTATAATAATAGAGAAATACTATGTCCACAATATTTTCCAACAAATTTAAAGTGTCAAGTTATTATGAGTTGATATTAGTGGCAAAAAATTAATTTTAGTGATAGATTTAAATTATAACTGTAGGGACTCAGTTTGGATTTGACCCTGAATATGGATGGGTTTTCAGCCCAACAAGCTCAAACAATAAATTTATAGAGAGTGGGTTAAAGGTTTAGGCACTGGCTGCCGTTCATCAAGCATCAACTCTTTTTCATAAAAGAAAATACTTAGAGTTTATTTACAACTGGGGGGATGCTCCTCGGCCTGTGACCGAGGAGCCTCTTTTCTTCTCTCTCTTTTTCCTCCCCCCTCTTTTTTTACTTTACTTGCTTTTCTTATATAGTCTTCATCTTCCTATCTCCTTCTTCCATCTGTTGATCATCCATTCGCCTCTCTTCTGGCCGTCCGTCCCATCAGAGGCCTTATCGGTACTCAAGTGGTTCACTCTGATCAACGTTACCCTGCTAAGGGGTTATATCCCCATTAATGCGGCCAGAGGGGTTAGGTGAATACATTAAGTGTGAATGTGACAGCTTGCTCTGGGCTTGTCCCCTCCCAAAAATTATTCTTAGTATGCCGAGGACGAAGAGGTCCTCGGCGTGGGTCAAAAGAGAGGCTTTCCCCAACTTAGCCTTCACTGGTCAGTCTTCCTCGGCGCTGGCCTTGGGCCTACTATGCGATGGGCTGTGGCTGTCAGGCCCACGGGCCCCACAATAGCCCCTCAAAACCCTGCTGCACGTTCCCCCGGACGGGGAGGAGGGTTTTGATACCCACGGGCCCTCCTAGGCGAATCGCCCCACTTCGGTTTGTGTTAATGCTGGTGACTTTTCGACTGCTCGATGCGCGTTTTTTGCGTTTCAAGATTTAATGTGTGCCCACATTAAATTTTGGCGGCACCACGTTTCCCACTTTCAACGGTGTGATGGTAATCGTTCGGTAGGAATCTCCTGCTTTTATGGGCAGGCAGTTACATTTGGGGAACCTAAGGGGGAGTATAAGTACCTGTTTAAACCACCTGGTTTCCTCATTTTCGCGCTTACAACCATTGATGCGTATGACTTGAGTCTAGTTCAACTTGCACTCTTCCTGAAGAGAATCGCCATATTTCTGTAAGTCTTCTTCTTCTAGTGACCCAAAATTTCCTTGATTTTACTCCTCCTTTTCTTCTTCTGGAACTTTTAGTCGTCCTTGGGGAATGGGTAAGTTTAAGAAGTTGGTTGAGTCCGACGAGATGATGAACAAATTCATTGTCGACTATGGGATACCCAATAATGTGAGTTTGAAGTACTGTGAAGTAGGGGAGTGGTACCTTAAGAGGAGAGAGGGTGAAGTCGTAATCCCGATAGTCGCTTTCATAGAGGGAGGGATGAGAATCCCTATGAGGCCGGTGACCCTCAATTACCTTAGGCATTTTCGCCTGGCTCCTACCCAGTGTGCCGTGAATGTATTTAGGATATTAGGGTGTGTAGATATCTTGAATGAGAAAATGGGGCTGAGACTGACTCACCACGATGTGAATTGGTGCTATAACCTTCATCACCTGAGGGGTAAGACGTACTATATGAAGACAAGGGACGATAGGATTCGTCTCATCCAGTGTCTTCCTGATTCCAATAAGGGGTTGACTCAAGATTTCCTCATAGTGTCGGGGG
>NW_027070423.1:0-63999 GCF_002906115.3 Quercus suber
TCTAACTAACAGCTTGCAAATAGTCTCAATAACATTTCTTCATTTCCCATCACGGGCGGCTCTACAGCCAGCCCGGGGGTGAAACCCCCTGGCTTGGCGGCCCCCCCCCCCCCCCACCACAATATATATATATATATATATATAATTTTAATTTTTTGTTTTTGTTTTAACTCTTAAAATAAAATTTTGAACATCCTGTCCCTAAATTTTGTTTAAACCCTATTGAAATAAACTTGAAGTATGATCATATTAGTGCTATTTTCACAATACTTTTACAATAAAGGTTAAATGATAATAAATGTTAAATGATAAGTTGTAATTAACTTTTTATCTAAACTTACATCTGACATCTTTAAACCTATGATTATTTTCTCTTTCTCCCTTCTATATTTTCTTTCTATCTAATCAAGTAGTTTGATAAGTGTTCTACAATTTTTTGAGTCCAAAAAGTCTTTTAGTGCTTGCTCCAATTCCAAGAGAATAACCACATATATGGTTAAAAATCCATACACTTCAAAAGCAAAATCTTATATAAGTTACTATTTAATTTTCTTAGTCTAACGTTTACTCTCAGACCTACTCTTAGGTATGTTACTATTCTTCTTTATCATATTTTTATTTAATTGATATTACATATGATTATAATAAATTATTATTAATTTGACAAATATTATGATCAGTTATTTATTTATATGCATTTTATCGTTATTTTTTTACTGATCTTTAAACTATTAATAATTTTTTTAGACTATTTACAATATAGTTGTATTATATACTATTTAGAATACTATGTTAGATTATTATATGTAATATGACAATTGTATATAAATAAATAAATAATCATTTTATTTTTTACTCCCCAACAACAAAATCCTAACTCAAGACACTATTGACCCCCCTAAAAGAATTTTGGAGCCGCCACTGTTTCCCATTCTTTCTTTTTTTTCTTTTACCCAGCTTTCTAGCTAGTTTTTGTGACCTGTGCTTTTGCTCCTGAATATGATTCTTTATTATTTATTTTTTTATTAATTGCACTTTTGAAACTTTTTTTTTTTTTGTGTGTATGTGGGTAATTCGTATGCAAGAAAAAAGCAGCTTGAAGCACATTAATAAAATTACATAACTTGAATAGCTAAAAATTATAGATCAAATAGAATAAGAGACTAGTAAGAGCATTCACATTGGGTGATGCAAAACCTTTAAAAATGCAAAGTGCATTACACTATTGACACAAATTTATAACAACCTAGCTCCATTGGATCGTGCATTTTGCATTTGAATATACATGCTTGCTACAGTATTATCTATGTTTGCCTAATATTGTAGCAACATTCTTTACCGAATTAATTGTTTTTTTTTTTTTAATTCTCTCCTCTTTTTGTCAATCTATTATATTATTTTAATATGATGAAATGGAAAAAAAAAAAAAATAGATATTGGGTATGTTGTAAAGTGGTAATGTAAAATGAGTCATATTAATGGGTACTTTTAAAACAATTGTTAATAAAAAATTTAAAAAAAATTTTGATACCATTTTCACAAAGTAAAAAACCGTAAAAAAATTAATTATTTTTTTCTTTCTAATAAAAAATTTTAAAAAATATTTTTTAAACCAGTACCAATAAATCATTCATTAACTTTTTCCCGTATAAAATACGTAAATGTGGATCGATTTTGTGGTAAAAAATGCTTCTTCTTTTTTTTTTTTTTTTTGGCACAAGTCAATGAGAATACTTTAAAAGGTAACTAATAATTACTGTTCAAAATCCCTCAAAAAAAAAAAAAATTACTGTTCAAAAAAAGTTGACCAATGATGGTCTAAATAATTAGGCATATGCACCGACTAGCTAGCTACAGGGTTAAAGCTAGTGACCCTTCAATTTAGCCAAAGAACACAACAAAAATTTATGCTAGGCCTTTTTTTTAATGTTTAATAGCCACACATGTACACACAAATAACTCTACGTGTTAGACTGAAGTCGCTTGGCCCATAAGCAAAGAATCATATCCGCTGTCATGCTTTCAAGCTTGGATAACGTTGCTTTCAAACTTTAAAATAAAACTAAAATACACACACGCACATACAAAGAAAAAATACAACAAAGACAGCAATTCTATCCACAGTCAGCAATAAAACTTTAAAAATAAAACTAAAATAGATAGCATTTCCTTGCCAGACGTTATGAGTCAGGTAATGAGCTACATGATTAACTTGAATCCATTTATGATGATATAGCTTCTCTTATTAAGAGATGTATTATAATTTTCATCCATAAATAAAACTTGCCTTTAGGTCTGGATTCAAAAAAAAAAAAACTCAATTAATTAATTATGAAACAAAACTACTTATATAAAGGTCTCTCTTTCAAATTAATTCTATATTATCCCTTTTTATTTTAATTATAAAGCTTAATTCTATATAGCTAAAGGAAAAAAAATGTTGGTTTCATATGGGTTTAAGTTATTTTGAATTTAGAGTATTTATTTTAATGTGAATTTGAGGCTTGTATCAATAAATTTAATAGATTTAGCTTATATATATCATTTAATTAGTTTTGACCGAAGCTTATAAAATTTTAATATAAAAATAATGAATCTTCTAATTACTTCTATCTATCTTATAGAGGGTCTAATTGATTAAAAATAAAAAAAAGATGTCGAAGAACTTTATCGCACGAACAATCTCACGTGATAATAGATATAATAAGTATCACATCAACAATATAGTAATTATTATTTTCAAACTTTATAAGTTTATATTAAAAAAGTTTGACATATCTGTTTATAAAATTTATGTAGTAAAACTTTTAATATTCATAATATCAATTCTATTCTTAATTAATAAAAAGCTTAAAGCAGGAAATGATCTTCTAAACCAATCAAACTATTATTTGAGTAAAATAAAAATATAGAAATAAAAATCTCAATATCATATTGTTCACCTCTCTCATTCTCAATTAGTTAATTAGCAAGAAAAATTAAGATAGCTATCCTATCTTTTTCACAAACAAAGTGATAATAAAATTGAACACTCTTTAAAAAATATATATATAAAATAAAAAATAAAACCAAGCAAAGCCTCCGGCATTTTTGAGCTTCAAATACAGGGTACTTTGGTCAACTCTCCAAATTGATGACGCGTCAAGGACCACATTTTGTCATGCAGTGCATGTGTGCATTCTCGTAATTAAGATGAACATCAAGGGTACTTACGAAACAAATCTAGTACATAAATGTGCCACATAATAGACAGACAACGTTGTTGGTTTCTGCGTGACTGTAACTCCAATTTTCACTACTCTCTCTCTCTCTCTGTGAGTAAGAGAGTGAAAGCGATTCTGAATCAGACCCAGAAAAGCTGAGGTACTTGGCTTGATGATCTCACCAATTTTGGAGCTCAAATGGTGCTAAATTTTCTGTGTTAAGTCGTGTTGTAACTTTTAAATTGACTAGTTTGTACTGAGATTTTTTTTTTCTTTCTATTTTTGTCTTGAAGCTACAATTCCATATATGGTAGAGGAACAAAATCCCAGAAAGATTCTGTGCTGAAACAAGCTATTGTTCTTTTCTTTGTGCACTGGTACGAGTCCTCAGGTTCTCATATCTTTTTGTGACTTTGAGTTGGTGTTATTAGAAGAACCTTATAGAACCCCCTTCAAAGAAAGCTATACCATAGAGTATGTGCAAATTCAAGCAGGTTCTTTTATTTATTTATTTATACTTGTTTGCTTTTGAGCTTTTGACTTTTTGGTTACTGAATTTAAGTTAATTTGTTTTGCTTTCCTTTTTATTTTTTTGACAGCTTTTGGGTTTGGTTTAGTTTGAAGAAAAAAGGCAGATCCTACTTGAGCTTTTTGTATGTGCTATTTTCAAGAACAAGCTAGTAACTTTTGAAGTTGAAGAAAAGTTTTTAGTGTTTGTCAAGACAATAATTCAGGTTTAAAGTTTATACCTAATATCTTCGAACTTGTTTGAGAATCAAGCTCACTATATGAAAATAAAAGAACATAATGTTAGTAAGAATACAATTTATTCTAAACTTTTTAAACTAATGTATTATTAATCAGAAAAAAAAGTAATTCAGATATCGTATTTTTTCTAATAATTATTGTTGTTCCACAGCAATCTCCAGGAGAGAGTATTATGAGTCTTTTGTATAGTCCTACCTTCAAATATTCAGATGTGAAGCTGAAAAAGAATCATCTAGATTTCATGGACTCCAATACTTACCATCATCCACAACAACAACAACAACAACAACAACAACAACATCAACAACAACAACATCAACAACAGCACCAGCATAATTCTGGTCTAATGCGTTATCGCTCGGCTCCAAGCTCATTGCTTGCAAACCTTGTTGATGGTAGCATTAATGGTGGTGGAGGTGGTGTTGGATGTGAGGATTATCGGGATCTTCGATCATCGAATCCAGAAGTGGAGACCATGTTAGCATTCATGACATCGAGCAATAGCTCAGGAGATTCAAATTCTCAAATGGTTTACCAAGCTCAAGCTGCCCAACAAGTTCAAGCTTTGCCAAATCATAATTCAGTGGGTGCTGGGACCACTTTGGATAGCTCTTTTAGTGGTTTGAACTCTGTAGGATTAGAGAATTCTATGCAAGCAAAAATGGGCGCAGGAAACCGCTCCAATCTTGTTAGGCAAAGTAGCTTACCACCCGGGCTTTTCTCTGATTTAACAATAGATAATGGTATTGTTGCTTATTCACTTGCTCTTTTTAATATTTTTTTTCTTTTGAGTGCTTATTTAAATGTTCTAACTGGAGATTATTTATTGTTAATCTATTTTTTCCTCTCTAGTGTTTGATATGCTGAGTAAATTGTGGACAAAACAAAGAAAATAAAACATAGGATATTGGAGAAATTCACTGAAAGTAGGCAAAGTAAATTGATTTAGGCCAGTCATGTTTTCTCAAGTTGCAAATGATGGGAATTTTAAGATTCAAAAAATTAGAATAACTATTCGTTTCCTATAAAATCTTGTGAAAAAATTTGTGTCCCTAGACTTCCTTAGCAACCAAACATATGTTTTTCCAAGGTGGGAAAAAAAAAGTGGCAATAAAACTTGACTAGTAAGAAGGGATCTTATACTATTTTTAAAGGGAAGAGAGTTGGAGGTTGGACATGTTTTTCCTTCCTCTCACACTGAATTGTGGTTGGAGAAAGAAATTTTAAAGCATATTTCTGGGTAAACAAAAAACAATAGAAGAATATTAGGAGAATTTAGCAATAGCTGTAAGGTCAATTTCTTTTGAAAGAAGTTATGTAGGTAGTTCCAAATTATCAACTATGACAAATTAAGTTATTCAAGCTTCAATTTGCTGCTAATTTGAACCTTTTATCTTGAAAGTCTTCCTAATTTGAACCTTTCAATGAATAACAGGCTTTGCTGTGATGAGGGATGTGGGAACTTTTAGAGCTTGCAATGATACAAATGGGGAAGCCAGCCCATCAATGACTAAATTGAATGATCAATTAAGCTTCTCAGCCCGGCGTTTGCCTCAGATAGCTGAAATAGGGAATGAAATTACTAGCCCAGAGGATCAAAGTCTTGGAAATGCTAATGGTAGCAATCAACAGTACATCCCCAAGTTCACAAGTGATTCTTGGGATGAATCTGCATTCAATAGCCTTAGAAGAGCCAGAGACAATGAAGGAAACATGTTTCCAACTTCAAATGCATTGGAAACTCAGGTAAAATTGGCAGAATTGATTGTAGTTCTTTCTGCTTTCTGCTTGGCAGTGCACTTGCTTATCCTATCTTATCATGAGTAATGATTTTCTCTTTCAACAGAATGCTGATTCTGGAAACCAAACCCATCGTTTGACTCATCATTTGAGCTTGCCTAAGACTTCTGTTGAGATGGCCGCTATAGAGAAGTTTTTGCAATTTCAAGGTTCTGTTCCTTGTAAAATTAGAGCCAAAAGAGGCTGCGCCACTCATCCGCGAAGCATTGCAGAGAGGGTAAATCTCATCCATTACATTTAAAGCTAGCAAACATGTTGAAAATTTTTTTTTTTTGGGTACAAGGCATATTCACCAAATATATGAAAATCACTTTATTAGCTAGAGCTAATCAAACCCGTGACACTGATATCTGTTACATTAGGTGAGAAGAACACGTATAAGTGAAAGGATGAGGAAACTGCAAGAGCTTTTCCCAAACATGGACAAGGTAGTTTACACAATTACACTAAACATTGTGACTTGTGAATGTCAAAATTGTTGTTAGGAACTCAAAAGTTTTCTCTTTTTTGGTTATTTATTTTGCAGCAAACAAACACAGCAGATATGTTAGATTTGGCAGTTGAGTACATTAAAGACCTTCAGAAACAGGTTAAGGTATTATACAAATTGCTATCCATACATCAAAATCACCTGAAACTTCTTCTTTTTTTTTGCTTTCGGTAGAGAAAAAATCCCACATGAACCTTCAACTACTCTTATCTTCCCTTACCAAATCTCTCTCTTTCTCGTGCAGACACTCACGGATACAAAGGCAAAGTGCTCGTGTTCAAGTAAACAGAAGCAATATTCAAATCATTCTGCCTAATTTCTTTCTGTACAGATAGTATTAGGAACAAGGCAAAGTAACCAAGAGTGCAACACTGACTTCTCTTTTTCCAATTCACTGAAGCATAATAAAATGTTAGGAGATTGTGGGTGTGACAAATATGTATCTTCTTACTTTCTTTGTAAGATAAAGATCCAATAGGCTAATGTCCTATCGTTTATGTCAAGGGAAAAAGAAATAAATAACCAAATCTTTTTTTCAAAGTCTTGATTAATACCCTTAAAATATTGTATATCAAATGTTTCAAACCATTACACTTGTATGCTATATACCAATTTTCAGCATAAAATTCAACCAATTGAGCTGTCTAATTACATATCTAATAAAAGGTCACGCACATTCCCACTTCTACGGAGTTTGAAAGAGATGATTGGTGTGCAGACTTATCTCATTTTTTTGTGCGGAGAAGTTAATTTCCTAAGAAGCACAGACACGGACACGTCTATTAAATAATATAAATGTGACCGGGGGGTTGGTGTAAATGTGACCATGGAAGGGTACCATTACGATCATGGAGTTTTAGCTAGGACAGGGCATATCCTGACATCATTGCTAAAACACTCATTCAATTGGCTCTTAGTGTAGCTGTCAATAATTGTTTACTCCTAACTTATAATCAAATCAGAATTCCAATGATACATAGAAATGTGTACTATGAAGTCATGGTAATGGTGATGGAATAAGTGGTGGTGGCGACTGAGGAAAGCCATCGGCTTGACAATTGTTTGGATGGTGATTTGAGTTTATTTTACTCTCTGGGTCTAGTTCTTTACTATATATTTTGAGTTATTGGAGCAATATCTGTAAAGTAACTATACTTTTAATGGAGCTTAATAAAAAATTACATGGTATATTCTTTTATTCCTATGCCAAAAATAAAATAACATAATTTCTGATTCCATTCAATCTTAAGTGGAATCGACCAATTTGGTAGGTGCTTGTTTCACCTACCGTGCGGAATTTGCCATTTTGGTGTGTTCCTCTAATTCTCTATGTTGAATGGTACGGTAGATATATTCAACAAGTGCTCAATTAGTGTTGTTTGGAAGAAATTACTATGTCCTAAGAAACGTTAGAAAGACAATTATCTTTCAAAATAGCAGTGGATACTCCTCCCATCTTGAATTAGGCCTCTTAGACATTGATTCTTCAGTATATAGAAGTTGTTATGATTGTGAATTCTAGTTAGTTCAATTGAAAATGTCTCTTATTATCAAATAAGGGATTTGATTTGAATTTCACCTAAATAAAAAACCAGTTGGAATCTTAAACTAATAATAAAGAATAACCATAATGAAACAAACGTATGATTATATTTAGATAAGGTAGTTACAACCCTCGTCCTTTTTAATTCTTAGGATGATAATTACCACAGCCATCGTTATTCCTGTTGACATTGGTTCCTTAATATATAAATATGCTATTTTGGTTATGTTCAAATAAGGTAGTCTTAACATATTCTCTTACCCTTTTTAGAAAAGAATAGCCGTCACTACTTATGGCGTCTTTACTCTCTTTCTAATCTAAGAGCATTCATTTTAGTTTATGCAAAAATTTCTATTTATTTTAATATAAGAATATACTTTTTTTTATTTATATATTCACTTTTCAAATATTATCTATTTTATATAACATTTTATAAATATATCAAATTTTTTTGAATTGTCTCTTTTTTCAAAGACAACAACCATCATCCACTCTGTTCATTCATCATTGGGATACGCAATGAATAAAAACTAAATGCAAAATGAATAGTGTTATTATAAATTTACACAATTACTATACCAAATTTGTAATTTTTGACAATTATACATGAATTGATGTAGGTCATTTTTAGGCAAAATTGTGTAAATTTTAAATATTTTTCTATTATAAACGCACATGTGAGTTCTCTAAGGGTTCAAATATAGCACAACATGTAATGGTTGAACCATGTACTAACATTGCAACAACGTGAGCTTGACATACATTTTATCATACCCCAATTTTGTTCATCTGAATTCGGTTCAATAGCGGAAGAGTATTCAAGAAATTAGCCATTTTCGTTTGAGAGGGCTCTTTGGGCCGTCATTCCATGTGGAGATGCCAAGCCCAACTCTTTTTGATAAAGATTTAGCATTTTATTCAAAGCGTTAATGGCATATATATTTTTTTTTAATATGTATAATTTGCCAGAAGCATTTTTATTGAATTATATAAATTCTATATTCATAATATTAGCACAAAAAATTATAGGTGGTAAGTTGTTATTAATTCTAATTCGAATTTACTACTGAAAGTACTTTTTTCTCACTAGTAACAATCAATAACAATTTACCACTTAAGATTTGTTATGAAAGTATCATGGACATAACATTTCTCAATGAATTAATTGTTATTTGTGTGCCAATGATTTTTATATTTAATGTTTCTATGCCTCTAGTTTAAACTATAGAGGACCAATGGTAACTCCATTGATTTTGAATTAGTAGTGGAAGATATTAGTCCAGTGATTTTTCTTTCACATTGAAGGGTTTTCATGTAAATTTTGGTATTGTGTATGTTGACTGTTTTTGAAATTTTTTTGTCTATCTATATTATTATTTAAGAGGTTTATCTGTGTGGATTCCTCATTTTTTAGTTCAAAAATGTCCCTAAACCTTTATGTTTTAGTAGAGACAAAACTAAAAGACAATCCGGTAAAAATGCAACTCTAACTTCTACTAAAATATTACCTAAAAAATAAGACTACTCTCCTATTAATTTTCAAATTGATTTATTCACTTATAAATTAAATTTTCAAAATAAAAATTATATATATATATATATATAAACACAATTTTTTCCCCCTACAAGATAGGACCACTAACAAAAAAAAAAAAAAAAGACTCATCTCACGTGCGAAGCGCGTGTGATGAGGCTCGTATTGAAAGTGAAATTTTGTATTGGATTTATATAAATAGGAAAAAAGAAATATTTATGTTGCCCTTTACATCAAGTTTCTCTCAAAGTCCTAAGGGTTGCTTCTCTAATTAATATCAAAGTTTATTGATTGCTCATGAATCATGATGCATGTCAGTCCTCTCATTTCACACGCAGCAAATTATGAAAAATTTTGTTGGATTGACCTTAAGATATTGACTAGAGTTTTCAATCCTAAAATCTCTTGAATATCATGAAATTTTAAGAATTATTAATAATGACATTCTATTTATTTATTTTTTTTCACATTCTTATTTAATAAAACATTATTTATTTATTTATCAATCAGGAAGAGTCATATATTATATATTATTAAGGGAACTCGAGTCATATATTATAATGACATTCCTTTTTCTTCTTCTTCTTTTATTTTTTTTGGTTCAGGGAACTCGACTTTGTGCTTTGTAGAAGTAAGAACAATTCTCCGTTATTTTCACATTCACCGTTCCAGGTGAGGATTCGATCACACCTCACTATCCTCTACAAATTGATCCCAATTACGCTTTTCCCTTTTGGGTTCGGCCTCTTGTTTTGTTTTTGCTTCAAATTCTCCTCAAAAGAAATGGATTTTCGTAGCTACGTACTTTGGTTTCTCCGCCATTTCGTTTCTCAGCTTCTTTTGAAGATTACAGATTAATAGACTCTGCTTATCACAAATCATAGAAACAAAAAACCAACAAGATATGATTCTCGCTGCAACGACTCACTTTTTAATCACTGTTCCGACAAGCCCATCTCACAATCACACAAAAAAATCGTACCGGCTTCACTCTCATACAACAACCTCGTCAAAATCGAACCAAGTCTCAGATTCCAAATCCAATGACCAATCAAGAATGTGAGTTTTCTCTGTCTGGCATTTTCACAAACACCGTTAGTACAAAAAAAATGACAGACATTGTGCAGGTGCGAGTGTTTCGATTTGTACAAGGAACTGGTTCCTTACGACAAGGCGTGGGATTGGCAGAAACAAATTGTTAAGGAGAAGAAGGCCTTGGTTGAGAAAAACCAAGATTGCCAGGACACGCTAATCATTCTACAGCATCACCCTGTGTATACATTGGGCACAGCTAGTTCAGAAGAATACCTTAATTTCGACATCAAGGATGCTCCTTACGATGTTTACAGAACCGAACGCGGCGGGGAGGTTACTTATCATGGTCCTGGCCAGGTACTTGTCCCACATTGCTAATTACATAAACTAAAATTTATAATCTGTTGGTGTGTATGACTTTCATTTTTACAATTTGGATAACACATGAATTGTAAAAACAGCCTACTGAATTGCAAAGATATTAGTGGTTCCACTTAGCTCAACCGGTAAAGTCTCTGATGGTTGTATAAGAGATTTACGGTTCAATTTCCGTCTATACTGAAAATTGATTAGTATTTTGGTCTGATAATAAAGAGCTATCATCAGGAGCGGAAGTTAAAATTCTCTATAAAAAAAATACAAAGATATTAGGTACAATGTATTCATATAAAAGAACAAAGTTAAGGACAATGTACCATAACTGAAATCTTTGGTTTTTCCCTCTAATAAGGTTAAAAACAAAGTTAAGGACAATGCACGGTAACTGAAATCTTCGGTTTTCCACTCTTATAAGGTTAAAATCTTTGGTTTGTCCTGCATCTCCTACTAGTGATGTTTTAAAAGAATACATATGACCGAATCTGATTACCCTTTTGAAGGTTTATAGTTATTAACCATCAAATTTTGGGCCTAAGGCTTTGTTGCTGTTGTTTGAATTTTATTTTTATGGTTAATAAACTTACAAACTTTTTCTCACTAAGCAATAAAATTCAGTGGATTATAGGGGAGTTCTGCTTTTATTTTTATACTTGCTACCTAACTTTTAATGCATGTGTGTTGGACTGTAGCTAGTTATGTACCCTATTATCAATCTCAGAAATCACAAGATGGATCTTCATTGGTACCTCAGGGCACTTGAAGAGGTGGTCATCCGTGTTCTTTCCTCGACATTCTCTATCAAGGCATCTCGACTTGAGGGCTTTACTGGTGTTTGGGTTGGTATGTTTCCTAATCAGTCCATTATGTTGTACCGGTGTGCATATTACATGTTCTCATGTTTTCTGCACTTACATTAGCTTTAATTTAAAAACTTTTATGGGTAACATACTGTATTGAACAAATCCTGTCGAAAGTCTCTTTCCCTGTTCATGTTTGCGAATACAATTTTGAATTATTTAGCTTTTTAGTCTCTGTTATAAGTAATATGATTACTTGTAGTTTTTAAATGGTTACTTTTTCGTTCATAAAGAAAATGGTTACTTTTTCTGTTCTGCTCTATTTGGATGCCATGAAAGGGAAATATAAATCTGGAAATTTACAACATATGTTTCAACTCAATTTTATCTGAATGTTAACTGCAAGTAATGAGCAAATGTGTGACAAATATAGTTTCTCAGTTTCATGTGGTCATTTTTTCTTGTACCAACTTATGAGTGGTTAATTGGATTCCTTTGAAAGCTTATGGTTGAATTTTTATATTATATTCCCTTTTATCTTTCGTGAACTAAAAATGGACTCTGAGATGGTGTTATCAACCAAAATAGCATACAATATAGCTCAACATCATTTCTGCTTGATTGTTAGTTGTGTAGATCCTTATTAGTATCAAGACTCTGGTGTCACTGCATATAAGGATATAATCTGAGAAAATGACTCCAGGAGCCTCACCATATTTTCATATATTTTTTCACAAATTCTATATTTTTGCTGGATTGGGAACCCGGACTTTGATTTGCTATTCTATAGATATTAATAGTTTTTGCTTTTTGTAAAAGAGGCAGACTCTACAGCCTTATTCCTCTCACTTTGTGTTAATTGATTTATACTGTACAGTCATGTAATTTAGCATGCTGTTCAAAAGTTACCCTCCCTTCTTTATCCTAATATAGTTTTTTTGGGGTGAATAACATGCAGAATGCCTAAGTGATTATCATTCTCGTGACTGATCTTACATTTCAATTTCACTACAGGAGATAAGAAAGTGGCAGCCGTTGGGATACGAGTATCTCAGTGGATAACATATCACGGGTTAGCACTTAATGTCAACACAGATCTAACCCCATTTCACTCAATAGTCCCATGTGGAATACGAAACCGTCAGGTTGGAAGCATTAAGGGGTTGCTAGGAGAATTTCAGCCATCCACTGGATGTGGGAAAGCAGGTGTGCTTCATTCCAATGATTGTCAATTGATTGATATCACTCACTCATCTTTGATCAAGGAATTTTCAGAGGTTTTTCAGCTCGAAATCCTTCATAAAACCATCCCCATGTCTGAGTGTGAAGATACGACACCTAGAAGGTCTCTCACATGGAAACTAACCTGACAGATTCAATGCAACACTTTTGAATGGATCTGATCATGAAGCAAAATTGTTAGTGAGATACTCGAGTGTTCATGGGATTAATGCTTTGTTGTTGTAGTTATTGTTGTTTAGTTGATAGATAGGCCTAGCAGCAGTACAGTCAAGAGGATTGTGCTTTAGATTACTTATTTTGTAAATTAACTGTCATCTATATCGTAGTTAACTTTTCAAATTTAATTTAATCATGCAGAATACAACTTGTTGCTAGCAATTCTCATGACAATCTAACAGGTAGTCAATATATAAAGATGTTATTTTGGTTATGCTTAGGTAGTCACGACAGATTCTCTTACCCTTTCTAGAAAAGAATAGCCGCCACTATTTATAGTGTCTTTACTCTTTTTTAAATCTAAGGGTATTTGCATCAGTTCGTGTAAAAATTTTTCTATTTTTAGTATAAGAACTTACTTCTTTTTTATTTTACAAACTCAATTTTCAAAACACTCTAAATCATTTATCTATTTTACACTACATTTCATTAAAATATAAAATTTTCTTGATTTTTTTTTTTAAATTGTTTCTTTTTCTTTCTAAAAAAAATAATTACCATCCATTCTCTTTCTTCATCATTGGAATACATAAAAAATAAAAACTAAATGCAAAATGAATAGTATCATTATAAATTTACACAACTACTGAAGCAAACTTGTAAATTTAGACAATTATATATGAATTGATGTAGGTCATTTTTAGGCAAAATTGTGTAAATTTAAAACTTTTTTGATTATAAATGGCACATGTGAGTTCTCTAAGGTTCAAATATAGCATAACATGTAATGGTTGAACCATGTACTAACATTGCAACAACGTGAGCTTGACATGCATTTTATTACCCCAATTTTGTTCGTCTGAATTCGATTCAACAGTGGAAGAGTATTCAAGAAATTAGCCATTTTCGTTTGAGAGGGCTCTTTGGGCCGTCATACTATGTGGAGATGCCAGGCCTGGCTCATTTTATTCAAGATTTATGTCATCTTTTTCTATAAAGATTTAGCATTTTATATTGGTAGTTTACAACTAAGATGCAAACTTGTTATTTGTTGATTTTTATTGAAATCCAACTATTAGCTGATGAATTATAGAAATTCTATATTCATAATATTAACACAACAAATTATAGGTGGTAAATTGTTATTGGTTTTAATTCAAATTTACTATTAAAATTACTTTTTTCTCACTAGTAACAACCAATAATAATTTACCATTCAAGATTTGTTACGAAAGAATCATGGACATAACATTTCTCGATGAATTAATTGTTATTTGTGCATCAATTATTTTTATATTTAATGTTTCTATGCCTCTAGTTTAAACTATGGAGGACCAATGGTAACTTCACATTGAAGGGTTTTCATGTAAATTTTGGTATTGTGTATGTTGATTGTTTTTGAAAATTTCTTGTTTATATTGATTATTATGCTTGGCTGATTTTATTGAAAGTGAAATTTTGTATTGGATTTATATAAATTGGAAAAAAGAAATATTTATGTTGCCCTTTACATAAAATTTCTCTCAAAAGTCCTAAGGGCTGCTTCTCTAATTAATATCAAAGTTTATTGATTGCTCATGAATCATGGTGCATGCCAGATTTATTTATTTATTTTTTGGTGGTTTAGATTATAAATTATAATTTCCAAATCAATTCATTAATACAGCTTTCCTTGCTTATACCCCATTGGAAACAATGCTTAAGGAGGTCACGTTGCATAGTGTAGGTTCTATCATGACACAATCTTTAGAAACGTGAGAATAAATAATACTTATTTGGTTGTGCATGAATCATTCAACCATCATTATATTAAAGAAAGCAAATAATAACGATAATAACACTAATTAAAGTATGAAATGGCTTTCCAAATGTGTTTTCAAAACTTGTATTTTTTTTTTTAAACAAACGAACCCTTATGTAGTCCTTTCGTCCTACACATACCAGGTTATTATAATGAGAAATCCCATTGAGATGGCTTCAAGATATTGAAAAGAGTTTTCGAACCTAGAATCTCATAGATATCATGAGGTCTTAGGAACCACTAATAATGACATTCTATTTATTTATTTTGTTTGTTCACATTCTTATTTAGTAAAACATCTTTTTTTATATCAATCAACAAAAGAGTCGGATATTGTTAAGAACAAAACCAAAGAGAGCATGGAATTAAACATTATTGCATATAAAGAGAAAATTCAAATCTCTATGATTGCCATTTCTTTTTATTAATAAGAACACAAGCAAGACAACATGAATGAAACATTATAGCATAGAGAGAATTCAAATCTCTATGATTGCATTTTCCTTTATTTTCACACAATTCTTGAGAAAGTCAAGAAATATTGTTGAGACAGAAAAAATTCACATGAACACGGTTGCACATGGCCATGATTACATTAACGCATTGATTACATAATGTCTTAAAAAAAAAAAAAAAAAAAAAAACTTATGTTCATCCCTTTATTTCCATAATCACCATCACTTCTGTACTGCCAGCTTTGATGTCCTAATCACCGCAAGCACAATGATCCTTATTATAACACCGTTATTGTCATTTTCGTCTAGAGTGATATCAAATAATTGTAAACAGTAACAAACTGTTATTTGGGTATGGTTAAATCATGCCTTTAGGGCATACATTAATAATTTATTTTAAGAAATTTTTTATGAAAAAAAATGAAAAAGTTGTCAAAATTTTTTATTACATAAATCACAATGTATCAGTTTTTAAATACAAAAAAGTAATTAAGAAATTTATTATATTATTGTCAAATTAGTTTGTAAAATTTCTGTAATAAAATTAGTAGTCCTTTTAGAACTTTCCTTCTGGCTCACTAGTAAATTTTTCAACACTAACTTTTTCTTTCCTTTTTCTTTTATCTACTTTGTGATAATTAAGTATATTAGATACAATGAAATCTCTATTTTTATCTTGGGTTCCTTAATTAGTTTTTGGACTAACTTGCCATTTTTTAAATTTTGAAAGAAGAAGAAGAAGAAAAACTTGCCATTGTTTAAGATAGCACTCCTAATTTATTTGTCCTTGACTTATGGATGGGGTTTCTCATTTAACCAAGTAATTCAAGAGCAAAATATAAATTCTATTGTATTTGGTATACTTTGGAATATTGTTGTTTCCTTGTACTTCAAGGGAGGTTGGCAAACATTTTCTCAAAAAAAAAAAAAAAAACTAATTCATTTTCCCCATAATTTTTACTTAGAAAAATAATGATCATAGTAAAAGCACTTCTTTTAGATCACACAAAAAATAATTGAATGAAATCAATCTAAAAGCAATTTTCATAGCAGAGGACAAAAAAGAAATTCTTGAAATTTGGCCTAAATTCAAATTTTCATTTCTCAAATCTAAAACTTATAATTTAGTCCACAAAATTTTTTTTTTCAAAAAGGAATCATCAATTTAATCATCCCATCCTTCTACTACTAAAGAAATTACATACATAACATGACAAATAAATTACTAATACAATTCCCTAAAAGGTTGATCTGAATTAAGATAATTTAAACAAAGGATAAAAGATAGAAGGAAATTAACACTTTTAAGGACATGAGGAAAATATCATATGTATTAGAATGTTTAACGTCCATCATGTGAGAGAGATAGTGCATATATTGAATATACTAGAAGTTATAACTTAATAACATTACTTGATTTTCTTCATTTGAAGAACTACTATTCAAAATCACCATTTCCTCAATTATGGTAACAATCCAATTGCCCAAAAAAAAAAAAAAAAAAAGAAAAAAAAAGGAAAGGAAAGGAAAGAAAAGAAAAGAATAAACTATATATCTCTATAAATGAATATAATTTATATTGAGTTTGAATTTTGAAAATTTAATTGTTGGATTGAATGGTCTTATTATATTCTTCATGTTTGCAAAATTTTAAGAACATCAAAAATAAATTGCTATATCATCAAACAAATATTAAAATTTTAAGTTTTTGTTATCTAAAATTGTGTATAAAAAATAAGTTCATAAATCGAATAGTAAATAACATCTGATTTAAACGAAATTTGATATACAAGTTAAGAACATAAGGAACATGAAATTCAATAGTTAGATTTTCAAAATTCACATTGAAAAAAGAGATATATGAAAAGTTTGAAGAATTTGAAGAGAAATTTTATTATTTATAAATTACTAGGCTTGACTTATGTCTAGTGCTTCTAATGCACTGAATTCGTTGCAATCATAATATGTGTTCAAAACAAACACGTGTTATGTTTGCAGTGAATCCAATGTCATAAGATAGATACATGTTATGATCGCAACGTGTCCAGTGTCACAGGACACTGAACAGAAGCAATACCCTAATTAATTACCAAAGTGTAGAGATAATTTTTTTTTTCTTTCCTTAAATAATTTAAAAAAATAAAAAATAAAACGCAGTGTAAGAAGACCGTTTCAGAAACCGTTAAGTCTCTCTCTTCTCTTTTTCTCTTTCTTCCACGCTTCTTTCCTTTTCTTTCCATTCCACCATTTCGAAAATCCCATTTCTCTTCTTCTTTCCTTCCCTTTTCCTCCAAACCCTAACTCTCTGTCTCTGTCTCTCTCTATCTCTCTCTTTTCCTCTCTATACACTGTAAATTTCACCAACCAATAATCCAGAGCTAAAATTCTGTATACAACGAAGACTTTTGCTCTTTGAAGCTAATATCAGCTCCGATCTTGATCGATCGGCGATCGTTTCTCTCTCCTTGAATTTGATCGGATTTTTTAGATTTTGAGATTTTTGAGAGAGTGTGTGTGTGATAGAGATATGACGAATTTGCAGCAGAAGATCGACTACGTGTTCAAGGTGGTGTTGATCGGAGACTCGGCGGTTGGGAAATCACAGCTGCTAGCTCGGTTCGCGAGGAACGAGTTCAGTTTAGACTCCAAAGCCACCATCGGAGTCGAGTTCCAAACCAGGACGCTCCTCATCGATCACAAGACCGTCAAGGCTCAGATTTGGGACACTGCTGGTCAAGAAAGGTACCACCATCTTCTACTTTTCACTTTACAATTTGCAGTTTTGCATACTCGCATTTTCGAATCTCCTACTTTTATGTCAAAAAGCAAAAAAAAAAAAAAAAAAAAATTTGGATTGGTATGTTACTTGTTCAATTATAAGAAACTTTATGAGTTGAGCTGACGATTAGAGGCTTTACAAGTTGGGTTTTTAGCTTTGGATATTGTTGGATTTGTGGGGATATAAATAAATGTAATGATTACTTCCATAAATTTTAAAATCTTGGTATTTGAAATATTCGGAAGATACCAAAAAATTTCTTCTTTTTTTTTGCCCTGTTAATTTATTTTCAATAAGTCTAGGCACGTGAGAATTGGTGAGATTATATGTTATGATTGGTGATGATAAATGTGATATCAGTGGTGGGTCGTGTGAAAAAGATTGTGAAATTTTATTTTCGTTCGTAACTTTAGTGATTTATTTTAGGCCGTGTCAGCTTTTTAAGATGCCACATCAGCAGATTCAGCACTTTGTCTATCATGTATGCAGAGATTTGGAAAGGATTTAATCAAAAAAAAAAAAAAAAAAATCTAGGACCACATACTTGACAAGGTACTAGTGGGGTGGACTCATGTGTAAGTGATATAATCCAATCTTACAGTGAAAAATGTGTTAGTTGTGTCAAAGTGTGTGCAAGAGTGGGGGGGACACATGTGTAAGTGATATAATCCAATCTCATGGTGAAAAATGTGTTAGTTGTGTCAAAGTTTGTGCAAGAGTGTGTGTTCGTAGAAGAACTGAGATGTAATTGATAACTTGTAACAAATTTGAGGACCAAATTATGACTTCATAAATTTGAAGGAGGAAAATGGGATTTTGAAAGATGTTTTGATCTTTTGGTATGCTTTTTATTAGTTGGTTTGTTTGAAGTGGATAAGTGTGGTTTTAGGAGCTGGAGAAGTGTGTTAAATAGAAAAATAGAATGTGATATGACTAAATGGAAAAATAGACACAGGGAATGTGTTAACTACTCTTATCAGTCGAATCAAATTATTTCATTCTGAATTAAAGAGTTTGGAATGAATCAAATCTCCCCAGTAGGTAGGACTCACTACTAGTCAGTTAATAGCCAACTGCTCTACCATCGAGCTATTGCTGAACAAAGGGAGATTAGGGCCCCGTTTGGTAACGGTGTTTAAATAACGAAAACTGTTGTTTAAACACCACAACATGTATTTCTATACACTTTTTTACCCACATGTATTTCCACAAAACTTAAACAACATTACTAGAAATCTCTTAGCAGACGGGCCGTAGATCTCTTTGAATGCTATTCACGAACGCGGTGTTTTCATGGGTTTGTAAAACATAAATATATGAGCTTGAATATGTGCATTTTCTGTTTTAGGTGGATAATTGTTGAAAGAGGAATGTAAGGACTATTGGGTTGTGAATTTTGGTGTGAAGATATGAGCTAAGTTGGGTGGTCTAGGAAGATGATACAAGATTATGTGGTGATATGAGCTTTGTATGTTGGTGATGTCTGCAAAGTTAGTAGAACATTATCTTTTGTGAAGGGGATAACTGGGCTGTTTGATTATCTATAAAAGTTTTACTTGGGATCTTTCATTGGGGGTTGGGAGGTTAATGGCTATGGGGGAGGGCCACCCTTCATTATATGTTTGAAGTAGATGGGCATGAGTTTGGAAACTATAAATGAAAGTGGCATTGACTTTGATTTTTACTAATAATATTAAGAAATAAGTTTGAGTATCTGAGCAAATTATGTTCTACCAATTATTTGGAACTAATAGGTTATGTATTTCCCATAATATATGACCTGGTATATTCCTCTGTTTTCATGAGCTTGAAGATCCTCTTGTTCATGTTTACTTGAGAGTTGTCAAGAGGGATGTGAGAACAATTTGATAATTGGGTTGGCAGCTTATTGGTGTGACACTATCTGTAAATTAGTGGTTAAAGATAATGGATACAAGTTTTAGGTGGTATTAAAGTTCTGCACAGCTTCACGGTAATGGATGCTTGAAAATGCAATTTGTTACTTGTTATGGTGAGAGGGAGGCAAGTATGTTTGGAGCCCTTATTAAAGAGAGAACCAAGTAGGTGAAGACTTCAGAGTTATATTAAAACCAAAATGTTGGTTCCATTCAGTGCATAATGTTCCATTTAGTTTCTAGAAATATCAGTTGGATTATGTATTATTCCAACACTGTTTAATTAGAGGCCGTCCATCAGCACATGCATACAAGACATTGAATTTGTTGTAAGCATTGAACAAGGAAAAGTGTAGAAATTGGAATTACTATATCCAGCTGAAGCTGTTGCAATAATAACATTTCATAGTGTTTGAGGGTCTTTCAGTTGTTATCCAAACTTTGTAGTTTTTCTCTGCTGGTGCAAGTTAGGTAGAATAGGCTTTTTTATGTTGTTAATTTTCACTATAGTTAGTGCATTTTTTTTACACAAGTTTGTGATCTTAATGAACACAATGAGAAACAAGGATGCCATATTTTGGCCTCTGTATATTTTCCATTTCTTGTGTTGTTTTCATATATAAAAAAGTCTATGCAATCTTTCTGTCATCCTTAACTGCAAATGGGCTATACTTATTGCCTTGAACTATTTTTTTTTCCTGCTTGGTAAACTAAGAAAAACTACTCAATATGATTTCTGTATCACTATGTTTAGGATACCCTCATTAGGATGAGTAATGATATTTAACAAGGCTAATGGTAATTTGAGGTTTTTTTTGTTGGGGTGGGGGTGGGAGTGAGGGGTGGTAATGAAAGTATGCAATGAAGAAAATGTTTAATCTATGTAGTATATTACAGTAGAGGCCTTGTTTAGTACTTATTCTTTTGCATTAGTTGTCAGATAAATTAGCAACCCATTTCCAGTATGATTGTCCTTTGGGTTGTCAATAAATTATATATGAATGTGTACAGTTGCCCTTTGTATTAGAGAGTTAATATAAGCAGAAGATACTGTTAGATATTGGTTGAGATTGGAGGTGATATAGTGCTCTGTGATACCAAATAGGGATAAAAGAGCTACAGTTTCTGGAGTAGAACTCTGGTGATAGAGAATCAATTGTGTTCTAAACTAAAGCCTGTTGAGGTAAGTGATGACTGTCATGAAAACAGGGATACTAGAATCTGAGTATCTGACATTGCTAAGTGAGATGGTAGGGTCATTCATTAGATAGAGAAGATCAGTGATGGCCCTAGTGAAAAGTTGTAAGCTAGTGTAATAATTTATCACTGAGGTCAATACAGATCTCCTTAATAAGTGGAGACTAAAAATACTAGGTAATGTTTTTGATGGGATGAAATAGAGAGCGGGACTTACCATGGTAATAAAAAATGGTAGGACTAGACTCTTATAAAAAGAAGAAGAGAAGGTTGGACTAGAGACTGTTTCAACACGGGGGGGAAGAGAGAGAGAGAGAGAGATTACATTTGATTCATTATTCACATCGTGATTCAGCACTATTATATTTGGGCCTGATTTGTAACTTTTTTTGTCCTGGCTGCAAATTGCAATGCTCACATTCTTGGTGGTGATCCCAGATAAAGGTTGGACTAGGCATTATTTCAGTTAGAGAGAGAGAGTTAGTGGTTAAATATGATTTGTTACTGTTATGGCTACTTGGTTCACATGGTGAATCTTTACAATTATGGCCAATCCATCATTTTTTTTTTCCTGGATGCAAGTCATAATTTTATATATTTTTAATGTGTTCTGCTCACATTCTTGGTGGTAATCTCAGATACAGAGCAGTGACTAGTGCATACTACAGAGGTGCAGTGGGGGCGATGCTAGTCTATGACATCAGCAAGCGTCAATCATTTGATCATGTAGCTAAGTGGTTAGAGGAGTTACGGGGCCATGCCGACAAAAATATTGTCATCATACTTGTAGGCAACAAGTCTGACTTGGGGTCCCTTCGTGCTGTACCTGTTGAGGATGCCAAAGAGTTTGCCGAAAGGGAGAACCTCTTCTTTATGGAGACATCAGCCCTTGAGGCCACTAATGTTGAATCAGCTTTCCTCACAATCCTCACAGAAATCTATCGAATCATCAGCAAGAAGGCTCTTATTGCTAATGATGAACATGAATCTGGAGGAAATTCATCACTTCTCACGGGAACAAAGATTGTTGTCCCTGGTCAGGAGCCAGTTGAACCTGTACGGAGATTCAGCTGTTGCAGTTCTTGATAGGATTGTCTCCTCTGACCTTGTGCCACATGGGCTGCTGCACTTTATAGCGTAGGTGATGCTCCTCCACCACCCTCCCTCTCTCTCTTTGGGTATAATATTTACTGTTGGTTAATGTCTGACATGGTCGCAACCTTCGACTTTCAGGAATATTGTTGTACAAAACCTTTTTTGTATTACAGGTAATCAAAAACATTTTTCCCCCTCTTGTAAGAAGTTGGTGGTGGTTAATGTGCAAATGGATTTTGGATAAGTTAAAACTTAAGATTTCTATGAATTCAACATGACAGTAGTTGTCTGTAGCTAAAATAGACTCATTTACCATCGTTATATCTTCTTGCATTATAATGTGGCTGAAACGTACATAAACACTTCTGCCTGATTGCAATGTTCTGAATGTTGATTTGACTCAAAACTAGTGCCTTTCTATTAGAAAATTTCGACTGAGGTTGGTGATGACTGAATATAGCATTTCTACAAGGGTATGTATATTGGTGATTTGCCCCCTGTTCGATTTTTATAACCATGGATAAAATAGATTGTGATCGAGTGATTGTGTGCAATTCAGATTTGTCTTCATCTCATTGTTGTGGTAGCATGCTAATTATGACAGGCCTTGAAGAGAAATGAGAAGAGTGCAAGAGACCAAATTTGGGGAGTGAGAGAGGAGAGACATGCATAATGATTATGGCTGTTGGGTGGCAATGATGAGACTAGAGATGAGAGTCAAAAGATAGAATAGAAGAGCAACATCACGGCAATGATAGAGAGGTGAAAGAGAAATGAAATTTGGGGGATTAGGCATTACCGATTTTACAAATTAGGTATAAGGGTGTGTTAGGGTGATAGACAGAGCAATCACAAGTTGCTTAGCTTGTTAGGGGTGAATGCTCTTGGATAATCTGGCAATTGGTTTTGGGGAGTGGGGTTAGTTTTTTTGTAGGTATTACTGATTGGAGGTGGCGAGTCCAAATGGCTATTCTTTAGAAAGATTCCCTATGTTATTAAAAAAGAAAAAAGGAAAAAAGGAAAGAAAAGAGAAGATAGGCCAATCACAAGTAGCTACATAAACCAGAAAAATCCCTTGTATGCATAGATGTTGGTTGATTCAAGTTAATCAGGCGGATTTTTGTTTCACTTTCACCTTACACAGTTAACAACCATTTTTTAGGAAAAACTTAGACCCAGTGTTTGTTTGACCATAGAGATTGAAACTGTTTATGACCCTTAATATGTGTTTGTTTGGAGAGATTTCAGAGAGGATGGAAAATTTAGGAGAGAAAGAAGTTTTAATGGGTGTTTGGTTGGGAGGGGAGTGGAAAAAAATGTGGTGAGTTCAGGTGTTTTCTTCTTGGATTTTCTCCCCAAAATGGGGAGAAAACAATGGAGAAAAGCTCACTAATATGAGCTATCCAAAATGCCCCTGTACATTCTTTTTTGCTAACTTATATATATTTTTCTTTCTCTGTAAACGTTCATGTTGTTTCAGGATTTTTTTTTTCGTCTTTCTCTTGTTTTTATCACTTTCTTCCGTAGTTCATTTTTCCTTTTTTCCCCTGTTACTAACATGCACGTTCACCTTGTTTTGGGGTTTTATTTTTATTTTTATTTTTAATTTTTTATCTCACTTTTTTAATTTTTCTTTCTTTTGTTTTTATCACTTTCCTTTTTTATTTATTTATTTATTTTTTATTTTTAAAACCAGTTTTCTGATCTGGCTTGAGCCTTTAAAATAATAATAATAATAATAATAAAAAAAAGAGTGAAATGTCCATGCATAATTTTTTGTAATAAATAAATGTGCATAAAAAAATTGTATTACCTTTTGTTTTATTTAACAGGAACATAATTATAAATTTATACTAACATGATTTTTCATAGTTTCTATTTCTTAACTTTTCTATCATCTCAATTAAACATATATGAGAGAAAACTAAATCTTTTATATCTTCTCACTTTTCTATTCCTTTATCATTTTCTATCCTCTTACTTTTTCACTCCTCTAATCAAACGGACTCTTAGAGTGAGGTTGGAATGGTGTGTTGGGTTAGATTATGCAGGTATCTAAGCAATACTGCTTCAAGCTAAAAATAGAGAAATGATATGAACTGGGACTTTGATACGGAGTTGAACTTTGATATAGAGTTGAACTTCTAATTGTGGCAAATGGATTAACTATGTATAGAATCTTGGAACATAGATTGATTTCATATCACCCTTTCAATTTTAATTAGTAAAAGAAATGGCTTCAATTTCATCTCAATCATTCATGACGTAGATGTGAACTAGTCCAATTCCATTCTCCCTTGTCTATCAGCTAGTGAACAATCACACAAGGAATATTGTAAAAAACGGTCCAATATAAATATTCTTCTTTACCAAACTCTCTCTCTCCTCATATAAATTGCTATTTAAATCTTAATCAACCTAATAATTTTTTTTTTTTTTTAAAATAACAAGCAATGATAGCTTAGCTCTCTCCATAATATATTATACTTTAATATTAAATATTTTTGCGTACGTACCGTATCATGCGTAGCACTACTACTATATATATAAATAATATAAGTGGTCTGTTTATATATTGTTTAGTAGTCTTTTGAAGTTCTAAGATTTTTATTAGTTAAAAGAAAACACTTATGGCATGTTTGGATGTTTAAAAAAGGAGGGGGAGTAGAGTAGAGGGAGAGAGAGTAATGCAATTATCTTGTTTGGAAGTTTTTTAAAGAATGAGGGGGAGGGGTTTGGAGGAGTTTGGAGGGGTTTGGACTTTCTCTAGCCCTCCAATTTTAATTCCCCAAAATTAGAAAGATTTGAAGGGGGAGTAGAGTACATAAACTATTGACCAAGTAAATTATCTAATTTACCCTTATTATATTAACAAAATTACACAAGAGGAAGGGCTAATTACTCCCTTCCCCCTTACTAATTTTAAAAACATTCAAATAAAGTGGAGGTGAATCATTCTCCTCTACTCTCCTCCCCACTACTCCCCTCCCCTCTACTCTCCTCTACTCTCCTTCCTTTCTAAACTTCCAAACAAGCCATTAATTAGAGGGACCTTTGGATTCTTGAAGGGAAAGAGAAGAATGATGTACATTGTTTTTATTTTTTATTTTATTTTATTTTTATAATATTTAAATTTCCATCGAAAGTCTTTTTTCTTGTCAAGGCAATTTCTATATCTATAGAGATAGGAGTGGGAAGCATTTAAACCAAAATTATAAAAGAAAATTGATGAAATGTCAAAAAGTTAGGCTTTATAAGTTATATATAAGCTAAACAAGCCTGATTTTAAACCTAACCCAAGACACATCTTTTCAAAATGGGAAAAACAAAATATAGTCATTTTTCTTGATTATAATTTTCTAATATAGTCATTTTCCAAAATGGGTCATCAAGGCAATAACCCTGCCCACTTATACACCACTAGCACTCTTAGTTTTTGGAAGAAAAAGAAACGAAATGTACCTCTCTAAAAGATAATCTATGATGGGATTAGTGCTTGTCAACTTTAAGTGATTGTCTTTCCAAACTAGATTAAGACCCTCTTTTTTTTCTTTGTGAAATATTGAAGAGGTCATTCCATGTAAAAGTTTAATTTTATATTTGAAGATATACATCATATCACATCATTTTTGTAATTATTTTCCATTAAATTTCGTATCTTGATTTGTGGAGCGAGACTTTTAAATAGTATACACCATTACCACTCTTAAAAATTATGTGAATTAAATGAACACATACTTTGATAGGAAATTCCCTCGCAAATCCATCAACTTTTTGAAACACAAGCCTTTGACAACTAGTACATACCAGGGATGGAGCCAAAAATTTGGCTTAGGGGAGCCACCAAAAAAAAAAAAAAAATCCAAGAAAAAATAAAATAATATAATAATACATGAAAAATAAAACTAGTATCTACTACAGTTGTAACAAAATATAAACAAAATAAAAGGCACAGATTAATAACTATTTCTTAAATCATTTCAACTCATTTAGCAACCAAAAAAAAAAAAAAAAATTCATTTCAACTCAAATAATTTAGGATATATCAAAATGGAGCTTGATGTTAAACATCTAGACTTCATACAATTGTTAAATATGTTTGAAATGTGCCAATGACCAATAAGGACTAGAAAATTAATAGTTTACTAATTTGTTTATATAGTGGTCATACTTACTGTTCCAATTACTATTACAAAGATGAAATGAACATTTTCAATCATGAATATTATTGATACTAGATTTCGCACCCAAATATAATCAAAATATTTGTTTTGTGTATTTTGTTAATAAAAAAAGGATTCTTTGTTTTAGTTTAAGAAAGGGGTCACCAGCCAGCCACACATATGGGTTAGATGGCCACTTTAATTTGATGTTTTTTTTTTTTTTTTTTTCCTTTGCTTTTTTTGCAAGTAATTTTTGGGTTTCTAATGAGTTGATTTTCAATTTAAGGGGAACCAAGTATGGTTTTCTTTAGCTAAAACTGCCAAATAATGCATAATTATATATATTAATATGACAATACATGACAATACATCAAAGGAAGAAACATGAGGATCATGAATAAGGGAATCTTCCCTCCCTTTTTTTTTTTTTTTTGGGTGCAGAATCACTAAAATTTAAAGACAATTTGAGGAGAGAAGGAAAAGAAAAGAAAAAGAAAAAGAAAGAAAAATTAGCAGCCTCTCTTGCAATAGTATAAGCTGATCAGCAGAAAGTATAATCTATAGATATGCATATATATAGATTTCTTTCTTTTTGCATAAAATTTAACAAAACCTAATCAAGTAATCAGCTCCCTCACAAGTAAAAAGGCTTGTCTGATCATCATAGGCATAAGTATAAGCAGTAGGACAAGCAGCCTTGAACACATTCGAATAGCTTGTAGGCTTGCAAGTCTGTGCATTGCTGTATTGTCCAGTGCAACAATACTGAGGCCTATTGAATGCCAAGCACGCACTATTGCATGCAACAACACGTCCATTTCTCCTCACTTCCAAGCCATTAGGGCATCGTTGGTTCAAGTCAGAAACAGTCAATTTCTTATAGGTCAAAATAAAATAATAAAATATAAGACTGTGACAACCACAGGTCTACAACTAAAAATAAATGTTTTGTAAAAATGTTGTAACACTTGTTGTTATCACAATATTTTCACAATTATTAAGATCTTAATTTCTTATAGATCAAATAAAAAAAATGCTAAGTCCACAACATTTTCACATTAATTTCATAACCAATCATAGGTAAGTTACTATTGATAGATAAAAAAGTGATATCAGTTGTGGGTCCATTTTAAAATCAATAACAACTTGCCATCTAAAATTTGTTATGAAAATATTATGAAGATAGCATTTCTATAAAATAAATAATAATATATCAGATCAAAACTTACCATGTCTAAAAATAAAGGTATTGTGAAAATATTGTGACATTTTGTTGTATTCCTAGACTTCTTTTTTGGTTTAGTCAAATTTGGTGAGCAAAAATTCACTGTTTCACGCAAATTTTCTTCTGTTGGTATTTTGTTTGTTGTCTCTTTTAATGCATAGTTTAAAAGTGGTTGTCCCAATTAAAAACCAATAACAATTTTTACCACCTAGGATTTATTGTAAAAATATTGTGAATGTAGTATTACTCTAAAATAAAATTATAAAAGATCATACAAGGGCCCAGCATAGCTAAAATAAAAATATTGAGAAAATATCGTGACATTTATTGTATTCCTGACCCTTTTTTTTTTTTTTTTATAGCCAATTTGTTGAGCCAAAATTCATAGTTTTTTAGACAGTTTTCTTGGGTTGACTTTTTTTTTTTTTTTTTTTAACACATTGGTTAAACTAAAAACACATAGTTTTACTAACAAAAAAGAATTATGGAAAAAAGTATTTTCCCCATTTATGTTTGAGGTATTTTCCTTTTTTATATTTTGTAGACAAGTATATAGTCTTTGCTATTACTCTCTTAGTTTTTTTTTTTTTAGGGTAAACACTCTCTTAGTTAAACCTTAACAAAATCTTATGATTCTTAGAATATTTCATTGTGCAATATCTAAAATGCCTCACAAAATTTTAGTGTTCCAAAAATTTTCTTCGTGTATTTTGAGTTTTATGTGTTAGTCATACTTAGAAAGTAAAATGGTGATGTATGGTATTCTATTTGCTATCTAGAGAACACTAATTTATTAGTGGTTTAAATCTTCTACATTTATAATTTTATTTAATAGAAACTTCAATGACATATGTCTTTTGTTATTTTGTTATTTTGTTATTTGTTTTCTTTCTTAAAAAGGTGTTCATTAAAAATTAAGTAAGCTAAGTATCGTAATTAGACTCATAAAATAAAATGATAAAGAAGGAAGTATGAATAACATAATATTCATTGCATATTCATTGCATATTATTTTGTCTCGATGGCTTGGGTTAACTAGAGCTCAATCTGTCGAGAAGGGATCAAATTGGAGTCGAGATCTGATAAACTTGAGTCTTCTTGATGCTTGAGCCTCTAACTTATATTGGACTTGAAATAGGTTTCAATACACTAAACACACACTAAGGTTCCAAGAATTTGGTTACATAGTGTTGTGTCCCAAGACCAAATGGCAAATAATTTTGAAGTAGTTGAAGAAGTTTGAATTTGAATAGAATTCTAATAAAATTATGCAATAGATTAGGATTTTCAATTTGTATTTAAATTTAAGTAGGAGTTAGATCTTATGTTTTAGGACTTGGTTGTGATGAAGCTTATCTCCTCACTAGTATTTATGTACCTGGAATTATGAATGAAGCAAACAGAAATTAAACCAAAACTCTATTATCTCTCTCCAGTTCAGGAGGCTAGTCACCTTGAATCGACTAAGTTATCTCTTTAATTTTCCAGTTCATAAGACATAGGGTCACAGTTTGAAAATATAACCCTCTATGAACTCAACATAAGGATTGGTGAGTAGTGTCTATTCAATAATATGTACGTAGATAGAGAAGCTAATTGATGAGTATGTGACATCGTTGAGGGGCCAACTTTGACCTTGTGCATATTTTGGTGCTACGTATCCTGATGATTTATGTTTTGTTCTTCTGTGGGACACTATGGGTTGATACATGCTGAAAATCAATATAACCTCCAACATGTATCTTGCACTTTTTTTTTTTTTTTTTTTTTTTTGAGAAAGAGTTGATTATATTGGAGGTATTTGAAATAATAAAACGAGATTGGAAGCTGATTTTTATAAAACTATTTACATGTCCTAACAAGTAACAGGTACAAGATATATAGTGGAGGTTATATTGATTTTCAGCATGTATCAACCCATATTGTCCCACAGAAGAACAAAACATAAATCATCAGGGTACGTAACACCAAAATGTATCTTGTACTTGTTAGGACATGTCAATAGTTTTATAAAAATCAGCTTTCAATCACGTTTAATTATTTCAAATACCTCCAATCTACAGGTGGTGATATAGGACCCAAATTTTGTTCATGGCTTATGCATATCCCTTCACTTAGGCAGAACACCATGTTGGATTCTTTCTGCTTACCAGACCACTTTCCTTTCGTTTTTTTTCACTTTTTGGCCACACAATACTATTAGGCATACTATTACTAACCCAAAATGCAAAAACCTCATTTTTGTTTTCACATAGATGAAGACCTAGATCACCACATTTGGCATGAGCTTACAATTATATGAAAACATGGCACGAGATATAAGCTCCAATTGTAAGCCTGACTAAGCCAAGCTAGCTAAAGCAAGCCAGCCAAGATTTGACCTATAGCATGTGAGCTAAGCCTCTTCGGTCGTTGTGAAACATGAAACCCAAAACATTATGAAATCACTTTTTCTTTTTCCTTTTTTTTTTTTTTTTTTTGCAGTGTGACATTAATAGAATTTTTCATGTTTTATTATTTATTTGTAGACATCATGAAATGCATGTTATGAGTTTTAAACCTACAATTTTACCCTCCATCTTATTCTTTCATAACATATATTTAGTTCTAACAGCGTGAGAAGTCCAAATAGAATGGTCTACTTTTTCTTCTGAAAATTATATACCCCAATAATTAATGTCTACTTTCAAATTTTCTTTCAAGTAAGTTCAGCCACCCTATAATATGTTTCCTTTTACCCAAATTGACCCTTTCTTTTTCTTTTTTTTTTAGCATTCTTTGTTTCTAAGTTATTGAACTAACTTGCTCAATGTATATACAATTGATAAATATCAATTACTTAAAAATAATTGAAAAGAAAAATCAGCTTATTGATTAAAGTTTGTTAACACAAATTAGTAGTTAATTAAGTCACATTATTTTTGTGGATTTTGATGTTGCGCATGCATATTTAGATGCTAATTATCATATTATAGTATTAATTATTATTTTCAATATATATAATAATTATTTCATAGGACCACATTCAGATTGCTAAAACAGTTTTTGATTATGTGATCTTGGCAGCAAATTGGTTTCTATTAATAATTTGAGAATTAACTAATGGATTTCACTGGAAAATATAAGGTACAACGTATAAGAAATTGTCTTCAAGCTAGTTCACCTTTTTCTTAAATAGGTGATCATTATCCTAAGTTAGGGTTCAAACTCTTTATATCCTGTCAATTATTTGCTGATCAAATTAGACTCATGCACCTGGCCCCATAATTGTATGCCTAATTTTGGATTTTAGTAGTTTCGATTGATTAATATTGATTTTCAAATCATCTTTTTTCTATTTCCTATATAAGGTTAAACGAGAAACTAAGACAGACATGAATCACAACTAGTTTACATGTATAACGGCTAGGCTAGAAAATTTAGTCTAAATCCAATTACGATTCATTTGGCCCCTTATGTCCACTACTCTATTATTTCTTGGTCCCTAGCTAGAGGTAGAATTTGAATTTCCTTTCTTGATTATGTTGGCTTTCAATTCACCTTTTTCAAAGCAATAAAGAAAGAATTTGAATTTTGACCAATTTCGGCTTCTAATTAAGAATCTAATTAGTACTACTTAACACGCCTAGAGACTAGAGAGTACATTTCTTTTTGATAGATTAAAATTCATGCTGATATTTCTTCCCTTGATTCTTACACGAATGGGAAAACAAACTTGGCTGCCTTAAAAGTTGAAATAGCCTTTGTTTTTTTTTGGGTTACTTCCTCTCTGTTTCCGTTTTCTAAACGAGGCAATAATATATACAAAGAACTTGGTTACTAAGATCATGTCTCATCCAATTCAAATGTCCAGTCATAACCCACTACTCATGATTGAGACATAGGTAAAATTATCGTATATCATGGCACTACATGCGAACAAAGGTGAAGGGATGCATAGTAAATTTAGTGGTGAATTCGAAAATTTACCAAAACAAAAACAAAACAAACAATGGTGTATTTGGATAACTAGTTTTTAGAGTAGGGCAGCTAGTGCAGTAAATATTTGAAATGCTTGTGGGTGCTTTGCAAGTTTTGGAGGGTGCTGCCAGATTTGTTTTCTAAGGAAAATAATGAACAAGTTTTCTAATGCAGAAACATCTTTCCTGTGGCTATGTGCATGTTTTGAATTGGACGTAGTTTTCAACTTCCAACGATGTGGGTAATGGGACTCTCCAGTCTCCACATCTGCCCAAAAAAATAAAAAAATAAAAGGGGACTCTCATGGGACCAAACAAGAAAAAATAATTATCCTTAAAAAAAAGGAAAAATAATTATTCTAAAAGAGGAAACGAAAAATAATAAATATAGAGGCTTCAATATTTCAATGACCATTTTGCACATTCATTGACCAAATTGGCCCTGCCCACCTACGTCATTTTATTTTATTTTTTGAGAAACGATATCATTTAAAGAAGGAAAATGTTTATCTCCAAACTAATTTGAATATGTTTTTACTAGATGTAACTTTGAACAGTTGAATTGCATATTCTTGTTATATCCTTAATACTTACAAAATTTAAAGAAAATTAAAGATCAATAACTATGTTATCAATGACATATTTAAATTCCAAGTTTTTGTGATAAAAAATAAGTTTATTGATTGAATAGTAAAAAAATACTTGATTTGAACAAAATTTGACATGCTTATTAAGAGCATAAAGAACATACAATCTGACAATTAGATTTTTTAAATTCACATTACATAAAAAGATATATGAAGAGTTTAAGGGTCCGTTTGGTTAGAGGAGTGGAAAAGTGGGAGGATGAAAAATTGGTGGGTGGATGGAAAAGTGGATGGATAGAAAAGATTTGGTTTTCCCATGTGTGTTTGGTTGAAGGGGTGGAAAAGTGGGAGGGTAGAAAACATTTTTATTTGGTTAGAGAGAAAAAAGGGAGGATGAAAAATGTAATTTATATAAATTGACTATTATGTCCTTGTTATATAATATATAAGAAATAGATATATTTACACTCATTAAATAATATAAAAATTAACACAAATACATATACATTTATATTACTTTTCTTTATTATTATATATAATTTAAAATTTATGGGCAACAAAAATTGATTATGCATAATATAATGAGGATAAGAAACAATAGAATGAGGAATATAATGAGGAAAAAAAAAAAACCTGGAGTTGCTGTGCTGTGAAGATGCTAAAAAAGAGATAAGAATGAAGAGGCAAAAGGTTAATCAGGTTACAAGTAGTGGGAAAGTGAGAGGGGTAAGTGAGTGCAATAAAAGTAAGGATATTTGTGTAATTTACTACCCACATAAGTTTTTCTCCTTAGTTTTCCTCCCAAATTGGGAGGACAAAATTATGTGGGTCCGGAGGGATTATTTTTCACACAATTTTTTTTCTTTCTTGTTTTCTCTCCCAAACCAAACGAGAAAATTTTATTTTCCACCCTATTTTTCTCTCCTTCTTTTCTATCCTCCATGTTTTCACCCCAATCAAACAGGGCCTAAAGGATTTCGTTTTGAAAGGAACCTTGTGTTTCGTAGATAATATACTTTGGGACCGACTTGTGTCCAGTGAAAGTTTTCACTAGACACATTAGATCTTGGACACATGTCCACTATTAGACACGTGTCCAAATCCTGCTGTGTCCAATGAAAATTTTCACTGGACACAAGCCTTGCCCATATACTTTGAGCACGGTATGGTATGTCAGCAATCAGCATTCATGATTTGTTTTTCCCCCCTGTTGTAGCTTTGAACGTTGAAACTTTATATGCAATAACCTTTTGAGCCCAAAAAAAAAAAAAAAATTGCTCTCTGTTCTTGCTTTTGGGCTGAGACGCAGTTTGGGTCAATGAGAAACTGTACAGTAAGAATTTGGTGCGGCAAACATAGGATCCGTTTGGATTGAGCTTATTGTTGCTGAAACTGAAAACTGAAAATTGAAAACACTGTAGCAAAATAATTTTTAAATGTGTGAATAGTATTGTGGGACCCATTTTTAATATTTTTTATTGCGTGAACAGTGCATGAACAGTGCATGCACTGTTCACAACAGTAAATTTTGCCGCTAAAGTCAACATAAGCGGCCTTAAAAAAAAAAAAAAAAAAAAAAAAAAAAAAAAAAAAAAAATATGTTAGATGGTTGCTTATCACCCCATGTTCTACAGTACGATGGTGATCCTACAGTCCCTATTTACCCAAACTTATGAGCGGGAACTTTACCACTCATTTTTCACTCCTATAAATAAGGGGTTGGGGTTGGCTTTTACCTCATTTACTCATTTGGCAATCTTTCATGGAAGCAGTAGCCCGATGAGAGACTCTTCTATTGCTCATAAGTGTGTTTGGATTCATATTTACTCATAGATTTTTATTTCTTGCGCCACAAATTTCCATGGGTAGATTTTCTAGGTTAGTAGACACCCTTGAAGGCATGGCTGCCTTTAGGGCTCAATATAGAATACCCAATGATGTTGAACTCCAACACTGTGAACTGGGCGAATGGCTGGATATGAACAGACCTCTTGGCTCAGTAGTAATTCCGATGATCGCCTTTATAGAAGGCAAGATGGAAATTCTCATGGGTAGGGTCACTAGAAATTTTCTAATAAATTATAGACTGACCCCACCCAATGCTCCCCGAACGTCTTTAGGGTCCTTGAGAGCGTAGACATGATAAATCATAGAATGGGGACCAACCTTACATGGCACGATGTGAATTGGGTATATAACTGCTAGAAAGGAAGGAAACCAAATACTACATCAAATGTAGGGTCCCCTTTGTTAGGTTAATATCCTGTATACCTAAGTCAAACAAGGGTATGGACAAGGACTTCCTCATCGTCTCAGAAAATCAGCATAACAGATTGAACTGTCCCACCCAAGAAGGGGAACTAGGTAGGGTCCCCACAGTTAATAGACATACATAGGAATTATATAAGGTTTTTAATTTTTTTTCAAAAAATTATAACTCATGTGGCTTCTTTATTGGTAGACGAATGCCACACCACCCCCTCCTAGCACTTTGTGAATTTCCTCGACCTAAATCGGATCCTTAGGTCAAAGATTTTCTTGCACAAAGACGGTTAACTCAGGGCGGTGCACATCATCCTCGGCTTTGAACCTCTTTCCAAACGCTTTCAAAGGCCAAAGAATGTAATTAAAGCTAAGGACCCTCAGTCAGCTTTAATTAACATAGTAGTCCCTGGCTTTCTATTAATAGAACCTCTTCCAGCCAGAACTTAAGACGCTCAACTCCCAGCCCCTCTAGTGACCAAACTCCTTCACTCCCAAGAGCCACCCATAACTTTGGACGACGAAGCTAAGAAGCCCACTCCTGAACCTATCCAAGAAGTAAGAGATAAAGATTTCGAGGTATTCTACCAGCAAGATGCCCTCGAAGACTTCTCCAGTACTTCACATCGCCCTTTACGTCTTGTTAGAGTCAGCACCAACTAAGAGGGAGTTAATATTCCAAAAGGAATATGATTCAAAAAAAAGACTCCAGACCTTCTAGCTTTGCTAATAGCCCACGTTGAGGGTGCTTCTCTAGCCATCTTGGTGGTGCCCCGACCACCAACTCTCGCTCCAACACGCGCACCCTCTAGTGATGCCGCTGAGAAAAAGAGGAAGAGGGGCCAAAGAGGCAAGGGCCCTGAAGGTGCTGAGGAAGGAGAAATCATTCGCTCCTCTTAGCAGCCCCCAGCCAAAGAGTCTTGAACAACCAGGGCCCAACAGAAGAAGGGTACCTCCTTTGGGACCTCAAAAGAATCCAAAGGGGATCAGCCACCCAAACCTTCTACTTGGAGACTCTCCTTCACGCTGAGCTCGGGTGGCCTATGATGAATGATGCCAACCTAAGAGACCCCCAAAAAGGCAGGTCAGGCCTTATGGTAGAATGCCTGGAGAAAGCTTTATGCCTGTCTGAAGACATGCAGGAGCTCAGGTCTTTTAGGAAACACGAGGTTTTCCTGTCTCTAAAACGAGACCTTGCAAAGATATATAATCACCTCCATTCTCTCATAAATGAAAATAACATATGTATGAACATTAACTGGTATCAATCTTGCAGTTTGTCCAAGCAGCCTTCGTGGTCGAGGAATGGGTAGACCATGCTTTGGACCAGGCTTGGAAAGCTGAGGGCAAGTTGGATGTAGCTGAGAAGGCCCACGCTGAGGTTGACAAGAAGCTCAAGAAGACTCTTGCCCAATTGACTAAGGTAAAAAAGGCTCAAAAGAATGTTGAAGCTACCTTGAATAGCTTTGAAAAACAAGCTGCAGAGTCTCTAGAGGCTTAGAAAAAGGCCAAAAATAAGTTGGCCTTAAACATGGTGGGGCATAAACAGTTGCAAAAGCATCTAGAAGCTAAGGATGTTGAGAAGGCTAAGGCCGAGCAAGCAGCCTATGACGCAGGCATGACTAAGACTGCCCAAAGTCTTACTACCCAACTCAGGGACGTCGCTCGGGCCTTTTGCCTTGAGGTGTAGGGTTAAGCCCTCATTGCAGCCGGGGTCAGCACTGAGTTAGAGCTTAGGGCTCCTAACAGGGTATACTACCCTCCAGCCTTGCACCTAGCCCCCAGCCCGTCTTAGCCTTCAGCGGACCTTAGCTCTGCCTCCACTTCTTCCTCGGCCCAGCTTGCCACTATTCTGTCTGCCACACCAGCCAAAGAGAAAGAGAAAGAGAAATGGGGATAGAGGGTCGCCATGTCGAATGCCTCTAGAAGGGTGAATCATGCCCTTTGGTTATCCATTGACAAGAATGGAGTAGGAAATAGATGTAACACAGAGCATGAAAAAATGATACAAACTTTAACAACTAAAAGTGGTGTTTATGCAAAAATTTGTTAAGCATTTAGAAAAAGTTAAGGAAAAATATTAGTTATTATAATTGAGCATTGGGTTTATATTAATTTATAATCATTGTTTTGAGGCCAAATGAAGTCCTTTTTATAGACTTTAATGATGTTTTAAGTATTTCTTATTTTTAAAAAAATTAAATTTGTTACAACAAACATAATACAATAAAAACTAATATTATTGTAAAACCCAATTATCAAACAGTTCAAGCCCACTTAGAATAGTGAGGCTTATACAGTTCAACTAGGCCTAAGTCAATATATATTTGTAAGAGAGTAGGTTAAACAAAAATGATGGGTTAACCTGAAGACAAAAATAGGGAAAAAAGACTAAGGATCACAGATTGAGTATAAAAATGGCTTATTACAAGTTCGCTTGAGGAGGCCAGTGGCACTCAGAATGATACACTATTCATGCTCTTCTCCCCTTATTCTTGTTCTAGTATCTATCTCTTTTATCCCTCTTTTTCTTTCTTTTTTTAGCTCCCTTTATCTGGAAGTTCCATTCCCTTATATACTCCTCAGTCTTTCACATCTTAACCCCTTATCTCCACTTACCCAGGCTCTCACTATGACATTTGCCCCCTCAAACTTCTACTGAAGGTGGTAGAAGGAGCTGCTTAGCTGTAAATTTCACTATTTAAGTCACTTCCTCATCAATGCAGGTGATAAAGTTGTTGCCAACCATTTAATGCGGAGGCAGTAGACTTACTTCCACTAGACACTTCCCCTATCTTCCATGATTCTCTCTCTACACCCTATCCTCTTCATCCTGACCTCCTAGAAGTCTTTTGTCTTTTCTCCTCCTCTTCTAGGGCAGATCCCTCCTTCGAACTCTGAATACCTCAATAAGAACAACCACAGCTTAACGTTCCCTTCTTCGGTCCTCGGGCCCCTACAAAAATAATTAAAAAAGAAAAGAGAAAAAAATTTGAACTAGAATAAAATATATATAGTATTTTTACTTTTGATGGTAGATTTTCAGCTGAAGCAAATTGTCAATTTTATTATAAAAAATTTAAAATTTAAATGAAAAAAATTACAAGTAACCATGTCTAGAATTAATATATGATGTGATATGTTTCTCAGATATATACATATGATGTGATCTATCATCTAGCGGATAGAATTATATAAATAGATGGCTTTTTCTCCCCTTCTCAAAATAAATTAATCAATGTGCCATAGAACTGTGGTACTGACAATGGTTATTTATTTAAGAACAAATTTTAACTACAAAATTAGTTGTAGTGTTGTAATCTAAGATTACAACTTTACTCAATATAATTAACATTACTATATATTTTAAAAATCTAATCATTAAATTGTATGTTATTTACGATCTAATCATTAAATTGTATGTTATTTACGCTCTTAATACACATATCAAACTTTGTGTCAATCCAATATTATTTACTATATGATCTATAAGCTTATATTTTATGCATAATTTAAAATTTTAAAAACTTGCAATTTAAACAATTTATTTATGACATAGCTATTAATATTTAATTTTCTAGAAATTTTTTACGCATGAAAGATATAAGAAAAAAATGTAATCTAATGGTGGATTTATTAAAATTCACCTCCAATTAATTATGTTGAGTAAGATTGTAGTCTTAAACTACAACTAACTTTGTAACTAAATTTTGTTCATTAACTTAATTAATACTATTTAGCTTTGAATGGGGCATCCTTACTTAATTAATTAACTTGCAAATCATGTTGGAAATTTGTCTCTATGACTTCACGCTTCCAAGCATTTATTCAAAAGGTTATTTTTAAACTCATAGAGGACACTTTTTCATATTGTAAATTGTCCAAACTTCAAACGATTATGTGAGCGTTTGGTTTCTGCGTTCGGCGTCTGCGTCTTTCTTGTTTAGCGTTTTGCCTCTTTTTTTTTTTTTTTTTTTTTTTTTTTNAGTAGGGTACCTCAACAAATCGGGAGGCAACTTATTATGATGAAAATTTTCCTTGTATCCATACTACTTCTCCTTGTAAAGGTGGGGGATGGGTTTAATTAATCTATTATGAATACAAAATTTTATAGGATTAATTTTTTTAGAAATATAATTAGGAGTATGTTTATTCGTGTACATATCAACGACACAAAATATATTATAGCTTGTATTATTTGACAAAATTTTGAAAAATTCACAAAGGAAAAAAGAAAATATATTTGTATCAACTAAATTTTTGACAATAAAATATGAGATTGTAAGGACCCAATTATCAAACAATTCAAGCTCACTTAGAATAGTGAGGCTTGTATAGTTCAACTAAGCCCAAGTCAATATATATTTGTAAGAGAGTAGGTTAAACAAAAAGGATGGGTTAGCCTGAAGACAAAAAAAGGAAAAAAAGACTAAGGATCACAGATTGAGTATAAAAATGGCTTATTACAAGTTCACTTGAGGAGGCCAATGACACTCAGAATGATACACTATTCATGCTTTTCTCCCCCTATTCTTGTTCTAATGTCTATCTCTTTTGTCCCCTTTTTCTTTCTTTTTCTTAGCTCCTTTTATTTGGAAGTTCCCTTCCCTTATATACTCCCCAGTCTTTCGCATCTTGGCCCTTATCTCCACTTACCCAGGCTCTCACTATGACATCTGTCCCCTCAAACTTCTACTGAAGGTGGTAGAAGGAGTTGCTTAGCTATGAATTCCACTGTTCAGGTCACTTTCTCATCAATGTAGTTGATAAAACTGTTGCCAACCATTTAATGCGGAGGTAGTAGACTCACTCCACTGGACACTTCCCCTATCTTCCATGATTCTCTCTCTACACCCTATCCTTTTCATCCTGACCTCCCAAAGTCTTTTGTCTCTTCTCCTCCTCTCCTAGGGTAGACCTCTTCTTCGGACTCAGGATACCTCAATAAGAACAACCACAGCTTAACGTTCCCTTCCTCAGTCATAGCCCCCTAAAACTTTGCTATTAACTCTGAGATAAAAAGAAAGGTTTTAGTTACACAACCTCACTTGATACGTGCCATATGCGTTCTCACGTGGTGACATCCTTTCACCTATCACCAGCATGTTTCTAACGTTTTGGTATCCACGATCGCACATTTATTATGTTAGATGGTTGCTTATCACCCCATGTTCTACAGTACGATGGTGATCCTACAGTCCCTATTTACCCAAACTTATGAGCGGGAACTTTACCACTCATTTTTCACTCCTATAAATAAGGGGTTGGGGTTGGCTTTTACCTCATTTACTCATTTGGCAATCTTTCATGGAAGCAGTAGCCCGATGAGAGACTCTTCTATTGCTCATAAGTGTGTTTGGATTCATATTTACTCATAGATTTTTATTTCTTGCGCCACAAATTTCCATGGGTAGATTTTCTAGGTTAGTAGACACCCTTGAAGGCATGGCTGCCTTTAGGGCTCAATATAGAATACCCAATGATGTTGAACTCCAACACTGTGAACTGGGCGAATGGCTGGATATGAACAGACCTCTTGGCTCAGTAGTAATTCCGATGATCGCCTTTATAGAAGGCAAGATGGAAATTCTCATGGGTAGGGTCACTAGAAATTTCTAATAAATTATAGACTGACCCCACCCAATGCTCCCCGAACGTCTTTAGGGTCCTTGAGAGCGTAGACATGATAAATCATAGAATGGGGACCAACCTTACATGGCACGATGTGAATTGCCCAACCAATACAAATAAAGAAATAAGAAACATTTGATAATTTTTTTATTAAAAAAAAAAAAAAAAAAGCCAAATATCATTAAAATTTAGCTCATGAGTAATTTTAGTTTCTAAATTTAAAGTGATCACTTTTAGCCCCTAAAAAATTTAAATTAATTGTTTTTAGTTCTTGAAATTTTTAAATCATTGATTTTGATCCATAATAAACTTAAAGAAATTGCTTAATTTTAATCCCTATTAAACTTCAATGATTAAAATCATTTATGGACTTTTAGAAACTAATCATGTGTGTGTGTATATATATTATATTTTAAAAATGAACTAACCATATATTTGTGAGAGAGAGAGAGAGAGAGGGAGAGAGAGAGAGGCTAGTGACCAACTAATATACTGGTAATTTAATGAATAACTTTTGCCATGCATAAATTGAAATTTTGTTTAACATATTTACTATAAAAATAAATAAATAAGTTCCTTCTAATGAGAAAATAGAGAATTGTGATTTTTTTTTTTAATTTTAATTTGTGTCAGTGTTTTAAATATTCTAATTCTTGGCTCCGGAGATCCCGATCACCAAGTAATAGTAAATTAATTGTTGAAATTAAAAGTTAAAATTTCACTTTTAATTTCAATCCTTAGATCCGAAAATTCCTTATGCTTTTTACTTTTTGAGCATTCTAACTTTTACATCTTCCACCAATATAATAATTAAACAGTGCAGTTATTACACCGGATCCAAATCTTGTCTCCGACATCTATAGCCAGCAGATTCGGGTGACCTAAGAACTAAGTAGATCTAACTCCTATGGTTGAACTTTAATGACTACATGAACTGCATTTAAGTCTTGATATAGTCAAGCACTCAAGCTTACAAGCATAAACTAGTTCTTCAAACCTTGTCCGTGGCTAGGACTAGTACGTAGTGCCCTTTCATTGCGAAAGAGACCCACTGCTATATCTTCGTAAAGGCCGGCCAGGTCGCTATTGGGTTGTGTGTTAAGTGTGTGATGTGATACTCGATGAACCTAATATTAAATATACACATACGCATTGTCAAATCATAGAGTATCAACTTGAATGTGCACAATCATATTAATTACCATTATTGTTTGATTGAGATTGAACTATCAGTACGTACGAATAACGTGCTAACAAATTAAGGGTCTCACGGGATGAACAACAAATCTCATATATATATATATATAATAAATCTCATTTGATAGACTGTATAGCTTCATAAACATAATAGTGTGTAAAAAAAAAGTACCTTTTAGATAGAACATATATTTTCACCGATGGATATTTCTATGAAGAGATAGATCTCATCTGACTTTGGATGCATTATTCTTTCTACACACATGGTAATCAGGTACAAAACCAGAATTTGAATCTAAAGGGCAAGCACAACCAAAAAAATGTTTCACCGGTGTTTGTTTTTCTAATTATCCGAATTTATGAATTATTTTGTTGGTTTGTCTAATGAATTTTCTTGATATTTTTGAAGCAATAGAGCAAAGGGATGGTTTAATTAAAACAATTTGGAAAATTTCATAGGGGGGGCAAGTATATACAATTTAGAGTCAAAAGTTAGAATTTTTGTGTAGCTATGTATACTACTCATTATTTTTTCAAAATCTTTGTGTGTGTGTGTGTGTGGGGGTGGGGGGGTGTTGGTGGCGGCCATGGCCCCCTAGTCCACATGTAGTTCTGTCCCTAATAGTGATCACCTCCTTATGTGTTTATATTCTTTGGAAAATAAAGACTTCTCTTGCTTCCTCGTTTGTTCAATTTTTCTATAAATGTATGTATATATATATATATATATATACACACTCACACAGAAAACTTCAAAGCATTGTTACAAATTCTACATGTTAAGAAATTTTCCAATAAAGTTATTAAGTACTGATAAGCACCTTGAGAATTTAGTAAAATTGAAGTATTATGGGTAGATCTCTTCGAGGGGATCTGGACCTCCTTAGAAAGAAGATAGAGATGAAGATAGAGACGTAGAGAGAAAAGAGAGAAATCAATCTTATTATGCTTGTCTTCTTCAATTACAACTTTGCCCTTTTATACAACCCATTTCAGTACACCAATCCGTAACTAATCACCCTAACTGCCCAACTGACTAAACCCAGCTGTAACTAACTAACTGCCCACTAACTAAACCCAGCTGTAACTAACTATACCAACTATCAAGCCATACCACTATTCAATTACACAATTACCCATTACACAGGTACTTATCAAGTACACTATGAAATGTTTTGGGAGATAAATGCCCTCATATGCTAAAAGCAGTATATATTGGTGTGGAAGGTCCAAAAATTAGATGAGGGGCAAAAGATGAAGAGAAAATAAATAGTAGTAAATGTACATATGAGTGCCTTTATTTGCATGTTGACCAATTGACCTGATTTCAATCATAGTTTTGGTCTTTTCTAGGAGTGGTTTATTGCATCAAAACAAAGGCCAATTGACCTGTAGTCTAAGTTTGCTAGCCAGTATGAACTAGTTCTTCTACTTTGTTCTATATCAGCCTTCTTCTTCAATTTTCAATAAATTTTATTTTCCAAAGGACCAGCTGTTTAGATCATCTTCAAGATTCCAATTGAGAACATGTGATCCACGATGAACAAATAATGTCACAAATCGGTGCTTTTACCAGCAAAGACATATCATTATTAGAGGATCGAACCAACAAAACATTTGGACAAAAACTCAAATCTGCAAGCCTTTATTATCTTTTTAGAAAGTTAATTTAGAAATTAAGAACTCATACTGATAATTGATTTCTTAAATTTTCTCCTAGTAGCTAGGTAGACTAGTAGTCTAGTCTATATAGATTTGGTTGGAAAAATATGTGAAACAGCTTTTGGAACTTCTATTGATTGGCCGACTTTTGATGTTGATGGTCTTCACTCGAGCTCTAGGGTCAGAGTTCAATCCATACATACAATACAAGTCTGAACAAGTTTTTGTTTTATAGATTTTTAGCATAGTCTTTCTCATCCATCATGTATTTTTAGCAAATAATAAAGACAACTGAACTGTTCCAACTTTCAATATGTGTTAATGACATTAGAAACAAATATCTATTATATATCCAAAATTCTTGTGGTTCAAATAGTATTCTTTAGTTTCTCACATATAAGGAGAATTTAGAGGTTTGAATTCCCCTCTCCTACTTGCTATATGACTTAAAAAATAAAATAAAATAAAATCTCATTATTCAATACCTCTTCCAAGCAGAAAAGTATGAAACTAAAAAGAAATGAAGAGAAATAAATAATATACAAATCACTTATATAAATGGAATGTTTTCATGGTTCATTCGTAGAGGAACTTGGACTACTTGCAATTTTCTTCTAGCTTTTCTTTATACATATATATATATATATATTTGCTAGTTATGGTAACTTTTTTTCTTTTTTGAGAACAAAAAAAAAATAGAGCTTGTGTGTATAGTCATCACATGACATCTAAGGGTACAGATTGGATAGGTTCAAAGATACCACCAACATACAACAAGACATTCGCGCTACTACTCGCGTCACGTTTCATATTTCGTCAAGCCAGCTTGGCCAAATGCTGGTTATGGTAACTTAGCATACGATATGACATTTTCTTTGCATGGTTGACCAGTCCACCTATTTGCCCATATTAGTCTCCATTAGATATGGCCCTCGACTTTCATGGCAAATCAACGTAATTAAGGTGGATCCCGCAAACTCCAATTATTGCCTCCAATCTCTATGATATATTCTGGTCTATGCATACTAGTATGAACTAGTTCTTCAAATTCGATCCATTGTACTCTCATTCCCATTGAAGTTTGAACCAACAAATTATAATATTATTTGTTACTTCTTGCTCTCTTCGAGTGGGTTCGAGAGTGTTCATGTTTTTATGCATGTGATGCATGTTGTATTAAAATAAGATATAAAGGGTGAGCTTTTTGCTACTTTTCCCATTTGGATTTGAAGTTTTGAAGTGACTAACACTTTCTTCGTTCATGTTTTTTTACATACTGTGCTTGCAAGAATGGACAAACCGCGTGGTTTCCTTGTGAATGATGATAGATTTTAGTCATTATTCATTAAAGAGACAATTAAGCCTTTAAAAACTTGGTTTGGTTGAAATTGAGGGCAAGTAAGAACTAGTTTAACAAAACCAAGTTTTTGAAGGCTAATTGTCTCTTTCATGACTAAAATCTATCATCAATGCATGAGGAAGGATACCATGCTGCACAATATGCAAAAAGAGTAATGCTACAGCTATAAGATATTTTACGTTAATACTTTTACAAATTGTTGTTGTAGCAAAATTTTACTGGTTCTCATTTATACTCATCATTAACATGATTTTTTCATTTACCAATAACGATTCACCACATTAATCATTTTAAAAAAAAAATATTGTAAAATAATTTATATCTCTAGCATTTTTCATTTGGAAGAATAGAAAAACCACGTGGTTTCCTAGTGCATGATGATAGATTTTAGTCATTAAAGAGATAATTAAGACTTAAAAACTTGAATTGGTTGAAATTGAGGGCAAGTATGAACTAGTTTAACAAAACCAAGTTTTTGAAGACTTAATTGTCTCTTTCATGACTAAAATCTATCATCGAATGCACAAGGAAGCCACGCTGCACAATATGTAAAAAGAGTAATGCTACAACTATAAGATATTTTACATTAATACTTTTACAAATTGTTGTTGTAGCAAAACTTTATAGGCTCTCATCTAGACTCATCATTGACATGTCTTTTTCGTTTACCAATAACGATTTACCACATTAGTAGTTTATAAAAAATATTGTAAAATAGTTTATATTGTATGTTTTTAGACCCCTTAAAACACACACAGATTAACCTAGTAAATTCGCCAAGTGATTACTTAGTCAAATTTCAGATCTAGGTTAACACAAATATATCATATCAATGTAAAGTACGGAAAATAAAGAACACAAAAATATGATGACTCAGAAAAACCAAACCGGTAAAAAACTTGGGGAGGATTTAATTTAGATATCCTCAAGGTAAAACAGCAAAACCACTATAAAAGAATTGAAGTTTGTACAATAGCGACTTAGTCCACTAACATCCTATTGCTACCTTGAGTAGAAAACTTACTACCACGACCCCATGATAGCTTCGAGTCCACGGACTACTTCTTTCTTTGACCTTTGCAAAACACAAACACCTACATTTGTGACTTTGAAATCCCACTTAAAGATTTAGCAACACAAACTCTTCTGTTTGTGACTCCAAGACCACCCTTGAAGTTTTAGATCATCAACACCTTTGATGACTAGAGAAGGCAGCAACTTCTACAACACCGGATCTTGAGATTCTTCAAGTAATAACACCGGTAGAAAATATGAGAAAGCTTTTTTGATACAAAACCCTAAATACAAAAAAGACACACTCTTCTCTCTCTGTAAAGCCCTATAAAAATGTGCTTAGGGTTTCCTTCATATACTAAGAGAAGTAGATCTGAAATCCTAATCTTCAATGGGCTTGAACTGCTGTTTGGGCTTAATTAAAATTCTGTAGATACGACTTTCGATCGTTCAAGCCTGTTCTTCGATCAATCGAACTAGGCAAATTCTGAAATCTACTTTCTACAACTTGAATGTTCTTGTGTGTTCATGATTTGCTAATTGTTCTAAACTTTTAGAACCTAATAATCTCCCCCTTTGGCAATTCGTGACAAAACTTTCAAACAAAATGAAATGCTCAAATACAAGATCAACCCAATACAATAAAATGCCCAATTACATCATAAATCCCAATCTAAGACTCCTAACCTAGAAGTTGCAAGAAGAGGTAGAAGGGTCTTGATCAAAATGTACCTATCTTTCCTGAAACACTCAACAAACACATCACTGCATATGTGGAAAAAAAGACATATAAACAATAATATGAAACAGAATATAAAAAACAAAAGTAAATTCTAACTCTCCTCCTAAGTTAGATACATCAAAAAGTTTTTATATTCTCCTCCTTTAAAAACAATTGGCGTAAATGCACTTGTAGTCCTTATATTTTGGTGTTTTTCCATTTTAGTCCATACATTTTAATTTTACCACTTTTAGTCCCTAATTTAATTAACGTGTTCCATTTTTGTCCTTTCCGTTAAGCCACCAACGGAAATTGCTTAGGTGACAAACTGATGCTGATGTGGCCAATTAAAAAATAATAAAAAAATTTAATTAGCATTTAAAAAATATCACGTCAGCTTTTAAATATAAAAAAATTTATTAATGAATTTTAACAAAATTAAAAAACAAAAAACAAAATTAAAAACAATAAAATACATCAATTCAGATCTAATTCATTTTGAACAAGAACACAGTCACAAATTTAAACATCAACACAAGAATGTGAAGCACAAACCCAGAACAAAACACAAAAAACACAAACATTAAGGCAAGATCACAAACACAAAGAACCCAATTGAAAAAAAAAAAAAAAACTCTTGAGACCCATAAAACAAGATCACCACCTAAAACTCACCATCAACACCATCACAACACCATCCACAACCCACAATCCAAAATCAACCAAAGACCCACACCATAAACCCATGAAATCAACCCACAACCCAGAAACTCAGATCGGTGAGGGGCGAGACCAATGGCGAGTTGGCGGCATGTAAGGTTTGTGGCGGTGAGATCAGCAACTTGTAAGGCAGCGATGGTGAATGTATTCAACCTCTAATTCAACTCCAAAACTCAACCCAAAATTAAAGTTGAGCAGCACCCAAAACTCCTCGAACAAAATCATCCACCACCACTGCAAACAAAACCCCAGCAACCGAAACTCAAACAAACCCCCAATAACAACCATTGAACTTAAAGAAACCAACCCAGCAACCACCGAAACTTAAAGCAACCGGCCGATTTAAACCCATAACCACCGATTCAAACCCACCCAGCAATCACAAGCAAAACCCAGCCAATCCATTATTGTCGCTAACTCACCTCCACCATTGCCTATTACCCACCACCACCACCACCACCACCAAAACAGCCACAAACGTAGCAAATCCAGATTAACAAACATGTCCCACATACAAATCGACGGACAATCTTGGTCTTCGCTGCTCTTCAGGCGTTGGTTTCACACAGAGAGAAAGAAGAGGAGGTGAAGGATGATAGAGGAGATAGAGGTGAGATTTACCGATTGATTGATTGAATCTAGTGACTAGTGGGTTCAGCTCTAATGTGGTTTGCGCAACTTTGAAGCCCAGGTATCGATGTATTGATGACAAAGTTGTCGCTTCAGATCTGTGGGTGGTCAGTGGAATGGTGGTGGGTTGGGTTTTGCCAATTTGTTGGTGGTTGCTTGGATTTGCTAGGATGTGAGATTTGGAGACTCAAATTTCATTTTACTGAGTTTGAATTTAATTTTTTGGGTTTTAAATTTGCTAGGTTTGCGTTCTTGTTCAAATATATAATGCGTTATTGTTTAATTTATCAATTTTATCTGGGTTTGTTTTGTTCATGTGAATTTTATTATTTTTCTAGGTTTATGGGTTTAATTTGTTGGAGGATTCGGTGGAGTAAAGGGATTTCGAATGAATTTTTGCATGTTTATTTGCTGAGAAAATGTAATAAAAGAAAAGAAAATATTAATTATTTTAATTTTCTGGCAACCTTCATGTTCTTTCCCGAAGATCATGTTACTCTGATCTTCTGGAAATAATGAAAAGAAAAAAAAGAAAAATTTTAATTACTTTTTTTAATTGGTTTATGTTTGTTATTATGTTCTTTGTGTTTGTGATATTGTGTTAATGTTTAAATTTGAGTTTGTGTTTTTTGTGTTTGGTTCTGGGTTTGTGCTTTATGTTCTTGTGTTGATGTTTAAATCTGTGATTGTGTTCTTGTATGTTCTTGTTCAAAATGAATTAGATTTAAATTGATGTATTTTATTGTTTTTAATTTTGTTTTTTGTTTTTTTAATTTTGTTAAAATTCATTAATAAATTTTTTTTTATATTTAAAAGCTGACGTGACATTTTTTAAATGCTAATTAAATTTTTTTATTATTTTATAATTGGCCACGTCAGTATCAATTTGCCACCTAAGCAATTTTCGTTGGTGGCTTAACGAAAATGACCAAAATGGAATGCGTTAATTGAATTAGAGACTAAAAGTGGTAAAATTAAAATGTATGGACTAAAATGAAAAAATGTCAAAATGTAGGGACTAAAAATGCATTTACGCCAGAACAATTTTATCTCTCTCTAAACAAAACAAAAACAGGATTCCCACATTTCAACTATTTCTCCTACTTTTTGTCACGTATTAACTAAAACAACTCATACAAAGAGTAAACAAACAACATATGCAACAAAGGTCAAGAGAAAATAGAGAATTAAGGGAACACAAAACAATTCAACTCTATAAAAAATAGAGACAACTCCACCTATGAAAAGTGACAACTCCCCCTATGGACAACAAAGGTTAAAAACAAAATTTTCCTCCTATAAAAATAGGAAGAACAAAACAAGTTTTGGGGAAACTTTAGGAGGTGGGGAAAATAAAGACATAAAAACCAAACTTAAAAACTAAGTTGATAAGGTGAGGATATACATGAAAAAAATATTCTCTCTTTCAATAATGTAAACTTAAGAGTATGTGACCCATAGACATATGCATGCAATGTGTTTAAGAGAAAATATTTGCACATTGATTATCCATCATATCTCTTAACAGAAATAATTTATGCAATATACACATAAAAATAGCATATACTAAAAAGTACATAACTCAAAAATTAATCAATCAATTTTTAAATCAAGTCGAGTACCTAATTTAGAAAAGTGTATGCATGGGATGTATGAAAACAATGAGAGATATGACTGCAAAACTACAAGATGGATACAAAAAAAACAATGAAATGTATGTGAATCCTTAACATAAATGATGAAAAAAAATTGGTCAAAAACTTAGAAACTGAAAATTCAGTTTCCATCGGTCAAGAATCGATCAAATACCAATCGAACTAGGCAGATTCAAACAAAAAAATTTTATTGCAATTTCGATCGGCCGAGAAATAGCTTCGATTGATCGAAAATCTGAAAAACTCAAAATTTTGAAAAACAGAGCAATTTAATGCAGAAACTCTTTAAAGCATAGTAATTTATGAATAAAATGCATGAGTATGAGATTAAAAGTTTTTAAAAAACACTTAGAATTCAACCCAAATTTTCCAAAAACAAGTTTTTCAACCAATTTGTCCTCAAAACTCAAACAACAAACATGTTTTGCATAAAATTCAAGGAATTTTCAAACTTGGTTGGCTAAACCAAAATCACACATAATAACATGTACAAAGTTTAGCAAAGAGTAACTTGTGTAGTGTGTGCAACTAGCAAAAGCTTGAAATACATGTGAGGTGATATGTAAATAGAAATCAATCACAATTTCTACAAAATTCATCACATAAATTTGAGAGAGACTATCACGTAAAGAGTTATATCATAGCTCCCACATTTCCTATTATAAAAGCTTGCAATCATGTAAGTTTCTTGATTTGCCTCATATTGTACACACCAATTTTAATTTGAGCAAAAACTTATTAAACTAGCCGGGATAATGTACACACCAATTTTATTTGATTTATTTAACTTAAAGTCCAATAATGTACACACCAATTTTAGCATTTAAACCGAGACTACACCTTATGTTCTTTTTGTGCATGTGCTACACTTTCCCGAACATAGAATCTTACGATGTACACTAAAGTATTTATAATTAGCTAGTAAACAGTGGTGAGATAGTTATTTATGCATTTCTCAATAAAATCAAGTCTGACAATCAAAGGCATGTAACTTTAAGATCAAGACAAAGTGATCAAAAACTATAAACATCTTCCCACACAACATGCATTACTAAGCTCAAACTAGTAAAGTGCAAGAAATAAGTTCATCAAAACTAAACAAGGTACATAAACATGTTATGTAAAAATAAATTGGTCAACCTTGATTTCAAATCTAAGAAAAAATAATGCAAAACGCAAAAATCTTTTTGATTTTAAAAAAAAAAAATTATGACCAAAAACAAAACGCACACATTATGCTAAATGAACAATACAAAGCAATGCATGATAGTGCTTACTAAGCTATAAAGGGTACACAAACAAGTAATATCAATTTCTTAATTAACCCTTGAGTACATATACAAACTAGTACATACTCACACAAAATCAGAAAAAGCTTAGCACTTATATAACACATGCTATTCAAGTTTCTCCACAATGTCAAGCATGTTCTAAATCAAGAGAGAGATATCATAATTCATGTAATCCTCCAGAAAAATAAAACTAGACACAAAATAAAATATTTTTGTCTTTTTGAAATTTTTCAATGTTTTTGAATTTTTTTTTAAAAATAAAAACAACCAAAAACAAAAACAAAACATGTCTACAAACAATTGAAAGAATTAAATCAGGGACAAGTAAATAGCACTCACCTTAGAGAATCTTTTCTTACCCATATAGCACGAGTCTTTGGCTTTGTTGGTGAAAATTCATGAGAAACAGAGTGTATTTGAGGGTTTACACCAATCTTCTGAGAAAGACGAAAACCCTACAAATTCCTTTCACAAGCCAACAAGCTCAAATTTTTCAAAAGAACATGAAACAATTTATATGGACTTATGGCTGGAGAAATATCATCACATATCCTAGACTGAAACACAGAATGCTTAAATTTCAATTTATGACAATTAGGATAAATGTGACCAGAGACACCACAAAAGTGACAAACAGGAACAAATTTAGAAACATCAGTATTCCTAATAGCAAATCTAGTCTCAGATTTTGGTTTTTGTCTCAACAAAGAACAATTTGGTCTAATATGACCAACAACACCACAACAGTGACAAATAGACATAAAAACAAATTTATTATGCTCTCTAATAATACGTTTAGACATAGGTTTAGAAACTTTAGCGTCTACATCAGAATTTTTACATTTGTCTAACCTAGCAAAATAAGTATTTTCTTTATTATTCCTCTTGAAATGAGGGATATAAACTTTCTTAGTTTTAGGCTTAAGAGAAACACAAACACTTCTGTTATCAATAGCAGGCTTGGTACTAGTTAAATTTTCAATTTAGCTTTAGATTCAACTAACTCTTGTTCCAAGCTTTTCATCTTCTCATCTTGAGAGGAAATTTGATTTCTCAAAAATTCATTCTTTTTATTAGACTCATCTAATCTAACAACCAATTCCTCTTTTTCAAGATTAGCCAATTTTAACCCTTCCTTGAATTTCTTATAAATTTTCATAGATTTCTATAATTTCTTACGGAGAGTTTCACAGGCATCAATAAAATCAACAGAAATAACAGTGTCCTTTTTATTCATATCATCACAATAAAAAACAGTAAGACACTTAAAATTATCCATGACAACAAGGGTCAAGGATCAGCTCTTAGATCAAAAGATCTCCAACAAGAGAGCAACTCACTCTGATACCACTTGTATGTTTTTAGACCTCTTAAAACACACATAGATTAACCTAGTAAATTAGCCAAGTGATTACTTAATCAAATTTCAGGTCTAGGTTAACACAAATATATCATATCAATGTTAAGTGCGGAAAATAAAGAACACAAAGATATGATGACCTAGGAAAACCAAACGGGTAAGAAACCTAGGAATGATTTAACATAACTATCCTTAAGGTAAAACAGCAAAACCACTATGAAAAAATTGAAGTTTGTACAATAGCGACTTAAACCACTAACATCCTATTGCTATCTTGAATAGAAAACTTACTACCACAACCCTATGATAGCCCTGAGTCCACGGACTACTTCTTTCTTTAGCCTTTGCAAAACACAAACACCTACGTTTGTGACTTTGAGATCCCACTCAAAGGTTTTGCAACACAAACTCTCCTGTTTGTGACTCCAAGACCACCTTTAAAGGTTTAGATTATCAGCACCTTTGATGACTAGAGAAGGCAGCAACTTCCACAACACCGAATCTTGAGATTCTTCAAATAATAACACCAGTAGAAAATATGAGAGAGCTTTTTAGGTACAAAACCCTAAATACAAAAGAGGCACACTCTTCTCTCTCTGAAAAGTCCATAAAAACATGCTTAGAGTTTCCTTTATATGCTGGGAGAAGTAAATCTGAAACCCTAATCCTTAATGGGCTTGAACTGCTGTTTGGGCTTAATTAAAATTCTGCAAATACGACTTTCGATCAGTCGAGCCTGTTTTTCGATCGACCGAACTAGGCAAATTCTGAAATCTTCTTTCTGCAGCTTGTATGTTCTTGTATGTTCATAATTTGCCAATTGTTTTAAACTTTTAGAACCTAACATATGTGTATATATATATATATATATATCTAGCATTTTTCATTTGGAAATTTGGGTATGAAAAAGAAAACAATATTGACACTTTTGCGATAGGCATACGTTATTCAACACGTACAAACATGAGCATGTTTTGCTAATCAAAATCATGATCACCAGAGAAAGAAAGAGAACAACTATTTACATGCAAATCAACACTTTCTTGATTAGCAAACAACACTAAATATTGGTTCCCCCCCCCCCCCCCCCCCCCCCCCCTTCTCTCTCTCTCTCTCTTTTTCTTTTTCTTTTTCTTTTTCACTCCACAAATAGATTCCCACACAATTCATATTTCACTCATTTCATAGGTTTTTGTGACACCGATGAATATGGTCTAATCGAATAGAAATCCTATTCCAATATATGTAATGTTAAAAGTGACGTTGAATTTGGGAGTAAGAAAGAAAAAGAACAAACAAAATATGCACAAATATCATGGTTCAACGTGTTGGTCTATGTCCATAAAAGAAAGCAATATAGGTAGTTATAGTTGTACTACCTATATTCTACTTTTTGAATTTTATTTTATGTTTTACTAGTTATAATATATTATGTGTCTGATTTTTTTTTTTTTTCATTTTAATCTTTGGTTATTTTATAAATAAATAAAAAAATGTAACAAGTTATTATTGTAAAGTATAAAGTCAAACACAAAAAGTGTGAGAGATTATTTTTATTTTAGTTTAATCCAACAATACTCTTCACTTCTAATGGAGCTAATTCACTATAATCATTTTCTTTTCTTTTCTTATAGTAAGAGCATAAGATAATATTTACCAAAATTATGGCCATGATTTCTCACTCACTAATACATTAACATCCCACAACTAGTGTTTAGAACAAGGGCCGAAAAAAAACCACCATTAATACTAGTCATTATCCAACACATCGCATATATTATAAATTTGACTATTTAAGCTCCCATCATTTTCACTAAATGAAAAATGACCACATGAACATCTCATATACTTTAAATTTGATTGTATTAACTCCCATCACCTTCACTAGATGAAAAATAACCACATGAAACATCTTATGTACTATAAGTTTGACTATTTAAACTCTCGTCACTGTCAATTGGATAAACAATGACCACACGAATCTCTTATATACTATAAATTTGGCTATTTAGACTTCCATCACTGTCATTGGATAAGAACAACCACACGAAACTCTTATATACCATAAATTTGACCATTTAAACTCTCGTCACTTTCACTGAATGAAGACCACATGAACATCACTTCAATCAAAACACAAGCTAATTCCCACCAAACACATACATTCACTTGTTAACTTTTTGTCCAATGAAATGACAAATCAATCTACTGTTATTTTGAATAACACTGGTTTAGAAAGTTAATCTTGTACCATAAAGTAACCGCAATGATATTTGATTCTAGGCTTGACAATTTTACTTAATTTGTGGTATGGGAAGTGGAGAGTACGTGGATTCATGTCAAATTTTTTGGATTTCAAACCTCGAATTCCACCCTCTTTAATGGGTCCAAAAAGCAAGATTATATCAGGCATAAAGCTCACTAGATGGGAAACATATTATAACTTCTCTTTCATTCTTTCTTCCGGATTTCATCATTTTATCTTTTACATCTGTTGGTTCATGTAAACCCTTTTACTTAATACATGATAATTATGGTGGAAAAATAAAACATTAAAAGAATCAAGAACATATTAACCACAAAAATTGGTCACTCTGCTGTAGCATTCTCTTTTCTAATCCACTGCTCAACTGGTTTTCTTGAATTCCATGACCTGTGCTTCCTCATGCCAGAGACCCTGTGTTCACTGGTGCTAGGTCCATTTGAGGAACCAAAAGAATGTGTTTCCAAAGTGGCTGCAGGAACTCTTCTTAGTTGCTCAACTTCTTTGTTCGACCTGGTGTTGGGCGATGCCACTGGCTGTCTGGCTGGTTTTCTTGGATTCCGTGGCCTGGATTTCCTCATGCCAGTATGCATGTTAGAACTGGTACTCGGCGCCTTCGAGGAACCACTATCGTGTGTTTCGGAGGTGACTTGGGGGACGCTTCTTTCTTGCTCAGCAGATTCTTCAGTTGAAATAGTGGAACTAGATGCAATAGGTTGTTGGAGAAACATACCAGGCACGACAACAATACTTCTTTTAGGCTCAAATAAGCCACTATTTTCTTGCTGCAGCCTTAGTGTGGTCTCAAATTTTTCTCTTCTCTCGATCTCTGAATTAGACTGAAGGAGTTTCTCATTGTCATCTACTTCATTTTCATCAAGATTCTAAAATCAAAGAACAAAGTCAGTAACAACTAAGACACTAGCACTTGACATATATATGACCAAGTGAATTATTAAACATGAATAAACAAGACAATAACCAACACATATGAATTTGGAGTTCATGTTAACAAATTGCCAAATTATCCAGTTTACTTGGGACACATTGAATTAAAGTACTGCAAAACTGGTACTTGGGTAATACTTAAGAAGTCAACAGACTCAATACATCAAAAGAGTAGATACCTATTCCACATTCCCTATCTACTACTTGTAGTTTTACTTGGGCAGATAGCCTCAAAAATCATATCAAATTTAATTCAAATCTGCAGTCCACTATTTTCTATTTTGTTTCATAATAACTATTATCAAGTCAGCACACACCAACCAGACATTGTGCAGTATTTTCCTTTGTAATCAGTTATTAAATGTATCAAAAGTTCAAATCTTTCCATAACTTAAAACTAAGAGAACAAAAATGATCATTCCTACAAAATAACATTACAGTACACAAGGCTGATGCTACTTAGTCCTATGGTGATTGAGCAAGTATCTATTTGAATCCCTTTTCTCTTTACGCCAGAGTCAAATTTTAAAATTGTGTGGTTAAATGATTAAATCCACCATTTTTTAAAAGCTTAAACATTTGGGAGAATCGGTAATTTAACATAGTATCAGAGCAAGAGATCCTGGGTTTGATCCCTGTCTATACTCTACCTCCCATTTAAAATCTCACGTGTTGGGCCTCGCCTATTAAAAAGGAGTTTGAGCTATAACACGTGAGGGGAAGTGTTAAAATTATGTGATTAAATGATTAAATCCACCATTTCCTAAAAGCTTAAGCTTTTGGGACGGTAATTTAACATGAGCTTTCCAGAAATTGTGGATTTAATCATTTAACCACACAATTCTAACATCAATGATTCAAATATATAAACACGCACACACACACATGTACTAATGTATACCGATTGACATACCGATTGAGTAGAATGAGAGCCAACCAAGTCAAGTACATGCTCAAAATCCTTGGTATGAAAAACCTTGCGGCAAACTGGGCAAGTTCCCTCTCTCTCTTCCAAAGCTCCATGTATGTCTAACAACAAATTAATTGGTCACTAATGAGAAATCAAAATCACAGGCAAAGTTAAAACCACTAAAAATCAGAACAATACACATAATATGAAACCTTTAAAAACACTAAGTTTTGCTTATCTTGTCACCAATGAAACATGCAAGACAAGGGCATTGGCAACAGAATTATGAATACAATTTAAAACATATGATGACCAAGTCACCCAAGGGAAGCAGTCCATATACATGAGACCCATGCAAAAGGCAGACACCATGCATCACCACTGACAATAATATGAATCATTCAAAGCAAGAAAAAAGTGGAAAAGGGAAGCCAGTCCCCGTAAGTTGAGCAAAATTACTCTCTTTTTTACCCCATCCCCAAAAACCAAAGGCAGACAGTGCATACAAGAGATGCTACATTTTTTATTTATTCGTAAGCTACACACATGACACACCCAATGGGTTTTGAACCTGCAACCTCATCCTCCACCCATTCTTGTTGAGGGATGAAGTGCCTTTTGAGCCAAAGTACATTGGTGTACCAAAGATATTATCTTAAGCCATGGAAATTAAATTTCAGAGTATAAATGATAAAAGGAAAATGAGAGATCATCCATCACCCATGAAAAGATTGCTCTCCCATCAAACTGATCCAAGTATACCTTTTTCATTTCCCTTGAAACTGCTAGGACGGATGGTTACACTAGATGAATCACTAGCATGAGTTTCCTTTCCAGTTTGGAGCCAATCCCACCACCTAATAATGCATTCACTGCATAATTTTAACAAATGAAGCAGAAAATTAGCTATTGAAACCTATTTCTGATATCAGCTTGACAAAAGAAAAAAGAACTACCTGTGAAAGCAATGAAAACAAGACATTAACTTCATAAATGGCAAACTTTTACTCTGCTCATCTTCTGGAACCAAAGGATCCAAACACAATGGACAGTCGCCATCAGGGTGATTCATGATAGAGAGCTTCTCCACCGCTTCCTAGAAAAACATATTAATATATCCCTGTTTAGCGAATTTATGTCAATCTATATTCAAAAAAAGAAACAAAATTCTGGGTTTTGCGATTTAGTGTCTACCCTGCAGAAACTTTTTGATCACATAGTCAGGCATGAAACAATTTCAATTAACATATCCAACTAAAATCAAAATGTTTGAGAGATAACTCTCTAAGAATTTTTTTATTACCCCCCTTGACCAAACACATACTGCAAAATGCTACCAGTAATAAAGTTGCCAATATAAATACACTAAGACAATAAAAAGTCTATAACCCAATATCACAACTAGGGGGGAGGAGGGAAAAACCACACCTCTATCACCCATGTTAATTTCTAACTATATTTTCTTGAACAATTTCTTCGCAATATGGGCACTTTTAGTTATGGGAACATTTCAATGTAATTTTCTTTAAGATGTACTCTTCAAATCATCACAACTCTATACAAATTTTAATTTCTCACTAGGTTCTGTTGTCCAACTAAATCATCAACACTGTGATGTACGACAAATTTGAAAATCTCCCAACAATCAATCAAAAGAATCTTCGTCCTGCATCTCCCTATGATGCAACAAAATGTAATGTAGAAAAAAACCAAATTGATGCAACAAAAAAATCTGAAGAACAGAAAAATAAAAGATAGATAACCTAGAATTCAGCACCTAGGTTCGGATGAAGTCAACAGCAGGCAAGGGGAACCTCATGAAGTCAACACCTAGGGTTAGCCAAAGTCAATACCAAACCATTGGAAGAATTCCAAGGGAAATTATCAACCAAACTGTAGTCTATAATCAAAAGAGTAAACTTATAAAGTATTCTAAAATTAAATCCTAATTTTGATTGACATAGGAAAACCCTAATTCTAATTGACTAAGGAAATCTAATTCTAAATGACTTGGGAAATCCCAATTATAGAATTATAAAAAATAATATTGACTCTATGAAGTCAGCACCAGACCATTGGAGGCATTCCAAGATAAATTTCATCATCAATCAAACTGTAGTCTATTTCCTTAATAGTACAATATTGTGCTTGTATAGATTACTAAAACTATAAAGCTGTCCATGAAGGTAGAATGTTGGATAAAGTTGTCCATGAAGGTCGCCTGTTAGGTTTTCATGTAGGTGATTCAGAAGGAAGATTTTGGTGGTTTCTCATCTCCTTTTTGCTGATCATACCCTAATTTTTTGTGATACTGATCTTGATCAAATGTTGATAGTCCGCCTGGTGCTCATTTAATTTGGGGTTGTGTTGGGCTTGAAGATAAACCTGGGTAAGTCTGAATTGACCTGTGGGGGCGGTTCATAACATTGAGTTATTGGTAGCTGTCCTAGGCTGTAAGTAAGTTTCTCTTCCAATGAAATATTTAGGTCTTCCTTTGGGTAAGATAAGACAATATAGAATCCAATTCTGGAGAAAATGGAATGGCTATTAGTGGGTTGGAAAAAATTATATTTATCCAAAGGGGGTAGAGTAGCTTTAATTAAAAGCAATATCTCAAATCTACCTACTTATTTATTTTTTCTATTTCCTATCCCTGCTTCAATAGCTAACCGAATTGCAAGACTTAACAGAACTTTTCATGGGGTGGCCTACGGGATGAACCCAAATTTCATCTTGTTAAATGGGCTACTATTTGTGCTCCACTTTCTTCTGGTGGTTTGGGTTTAGGAATCTAAGAATTTTTAATGTAGCTTTATTAGGGAAGTGGTTGTGGAGATTTGGGCAAGAAAGGGATGCCCTTTGGTGACAAGTGATAGAGGTGAAGTATGGATGTGAATGAGGTGGTTGGTGTCCTAGCTCTATGTCTGGTCCCTATGAAGTCAGTTTGTGGAAAAATATTAGACAGGGGTGGCCCTCTTTGTCTCAATTTATCTTGTATGAAGTTGGGGATGGATCAAAAGTGCAGTTTTGGCTAGACCGGTGGTGTGAAACATCTTCTCTTGCTGACTGCTATCCCAAATTATTTAGGATTTGCCGAAACAAGGAGGAAGTGTGGCTGAGTTTATGAACTACACAAACGGAGTCCTTCATTGGGATATACATTTTTTTTGGGCTGTGCATGATTGGGAATTGGAAGCTTTGTCGAGCTTCACGGATACCATTTATGGCACTCCAACAAGGGAGATTAAGGAAGATAAGAGGTGCTGGTTACCGGATAAGAGTAAGGGGTTTATGGTTAGTGCGTATTACCGTCTTTTAACTGGCCATAGTGATCATTTTTTCCCTTGAAAGAGCATTTGGAAGCAGAAGGTTCCTTCTAGAATGGCTTTCTTTGTATGGACTGCTGCCTTAGGGGGAAAGTCTGACAATTGACAATTTAAGGAAAAGAAAGGTATATATTTTGGATTGGTGTTATATGTGCAAGTGCAATAGTAAAACTATTGACCATCTCTTCCTTCATTGTCCGGTTGCTATGGATCTATGGGCTATGGTTTTTGGTTTATTTGGAGTATGTTTGGGTTATGCTAAAGTCCGTTATTGAGCTTCTTGCTTATTGGCAAGGTCTATTTGGTTGTCATCGTAATGGATATATACAGATCTTTGTTCCTCATTGTTTGATGTGGTGTACTTGGAATGAAAGAAATAGTAGGTGTTGTGAAGATAGTGAGCGTTCTATGCCTGATCTCAAGTTATTCTTTTTTAGAACCTTATTGGACTGGTTGTCAACGTGGAGAAACCAATCCTTTTCTTCAATTTTGGATTTACTTGATTTATGAATTTTTTGTATTTGATATGTACACCCCTGTATACTCTTTGTGAACTTGGGTGTCTCTTTTTTGATATCAATAAATCTTTATTACTTATAAAAAAAAATGATTACTAAAACTAAACCCTAATTCAGATTGACATAGGAAAACCCTAATTCTAATTCTAATTCTAATTGAATAAGTAAACCATATTTTTTTATAAGTTTGACTTACAAACTAATTCCAAATGACTTGGGAAATCTCATTTATTGAATTGCAAATAGACCTTTCACTATCATAAATTAAATAAAAATACTAGTAAAACTCTAATTAACTACTTATACCTTAAATAAATAAAATACAATTAAATAACACTAAATTAAAATAAATATTTCTCTATACTTCTTGTATCAAATTGTTGGGATTAAGATTTAAAAACGTGTGGTTTTAGGGTTAGGAGAACGGAGGAAACAACCTAGAGTCTATAGATTGAATATGAATCAAAACGGTTTGATTACGGAAAAGATGAGTGACTCATTTGAATGAAATTTGCAGGAAATTGATTCAACAGGTTGTTCAATGGCAAGAGGCAAGGATAAACTACAGAAATTTGAAGGGTTTTAATTGGGTGAGAAGGCAAATTTTTAGATCACAAGGAGGGAAGTAAAGAAAAAAAGTAATCTTATTGGGGCTGCTCTTTAAACAACACTCAAAAAACTAGGTCTTCTATTATCAAACTCTGAATCTCTATTGTGTAAAAACAAATGCTTCTAAAGACTCTTGATTCATACTGATTATAAGTAAAATTCTCAATAAGTACCTCATATTCCCATAAAAGACTAACGTAAGAAAAACAGTCCCCATACTACTAAATCTAGAATAACCATATTTTAGAAAATACCTACAAAAAAATGCAAAATAGGAAATCTATGCAGTATTGCAGTGAATTTTGACATTGAGTAAAACAGCACCACAAATCCCAGTTTTTGACCTATATTTATTATAGCTATGGACGATTCAGGAGATTACTTTCAAATGACACATCTCAATCCAAACACATCTAGGTCTTGTATTAACAAACTCAGACTCAAAAAATTACGAAATGGCAGATATAACACCAATGAACCCATGTCCACAAACCTACACAGATTTACCATCTAAGTCTGACAGCTCTACCGGGAAGTAGCATATCTTTCAAGGGCGGGCGGCCAGCGGGTGCCCCAAAAGCTATTGCATTGCAACATTTTTTTTTTCTTCTTAACATTGCAAACATTATATATAGAACTTATCACTCTGGTGTCCCCAAAAGAAAGACATTGCAACCAGTCTTGTTGTATTATTACTACTCTTGTGGTATTGTCTAATCTAACCCTTTTTGCCGAATGATCAAAATGCCCTCATGTATCATGAATGATTATCAAAGAAAATGTTTATAACATGAGTTATTGAACGCAAATTATTACACACGGTGTGTATGGAGTGCATGCCACATAAGTTGAAATCATGTTTAAATCTCAAATCTCTTTTTCGAGACAAAAGATTTACCACTTACCCATTAATTTAACTCACATTATAGTTTAAAGGGTTATGTTAACGGATGTCCTTAAAACATTTATTAATGAAAAATTTTATGAAACTTTTAATACAATTTTCATGAAAATATTAAAATTTATTAAAAAAAGTTAAATTTTTTGTCATAAAAAATTTCTAAAAATATTTCCTAATCCAATATCCATAAACCAACTATTAACTTTTCCCTAGTGTTTTTTATTTTTTATTTTTATTTTTTTTGAAAAATAGACTTTTCCTAGTTGAATGATTTTATTAGTAATAGATTATTCTATTAGAGCACTAGCATTGGAGGGTGTAAACACCTCTCAATTACTATTTTACAACCTAAGACAATCAAAACCCACTCTATCTAGATTTGTATACTTAAAAAATTTGCAACCTATGAATATGCAACCTTACTATTCATAGGTTGTAAAGATTTTTTTTTTTTTAAATTTTTTGGTTGTGTGTGAAGAAAAAAAGAGAGTGGAAGAAAAGAGAAAGAGAAGAATATTTTATTTTATTTTATTAGGTTGTATATAAAATAAAAACTGAGATATATGATGAGTTGTAAAATAGATTAGTAAAATAAGTAAATTAGTGTTCAACATTCTCAGATGCTAGTACTCTTATATCTCTGTGTTAGAATCCCTTTCTTTGTGGTTGCTTCTAAAAAAAATTTAAAATAAATCCCTGTGTTTGCTTCTTAAAAAAAAAAAAAAAATAATAATAATAACATCACCGACCCTGCCATGAAGTGGCAATAATTATTCTTTAACCAAAAAGAAAAAAAAATTCTTACAAGGTACAACGTTCACAGATTCAAAATTACCAAACCGAACCAATTTAGAATAAAAAGAAGAGAAAGCATCCTTATTTCTCTCTCTCTCTCCCAAAACAAAAGGGAAAAAAACATCTCTCTCTCTCTCTCTCTCTCTCTCTCTCTGGGAACAATGGCAAGCAGCATCGTCGAAGAAGAGGAAGTTGCGGCAGAAGTAGAGGCGGTGCAAGCTGTGTACGGAGACGATTGCGTGGTTCTCCAATCCTACCCTCCTCACCTCCACCTCCTCCTCAAGCCTCGCACCGCCGATGTCACCTCCCAACAGGTCTCTCTCTCTCCCTCTCTCTCTCTCTCTACACTATTTTCTGTCTCTGTTTGGTTGCCCAGAAAACGATGGAAAGTAAAACCAAAACCCAGAAAAGATAAAAGAAAAACCGTCGAAATCGAATCAAAAGACCACACCTTTTGCTTTGCCCAAGTTATTGTAATGTGTATCAATGGAAAAAAGAAAAGAAAAAAAAATTCTAAAAATCTCAAAATTTTGAATTTTGATTGCTTAATTCTAATTATGAAAATACTTAGCTCGAGGTAGATATTCATGGGTTCTTGTCCTTGATAGCTGTGTATGATTAATTCTACTTGAACTGTCCTTATATGGGTTGGGTTCATGGTGTAAGTTTAAGCAATGTTACGCTGACCGATAATTTTTTATTATTATATAATTTCCAATAGTCATGGTATCAATCAATTATTTAAATTCAAGTTTTTGTAGTTTAAAATAATGCGTCAAAGATGAGTTTATGGATTAAATAGTAATTAAAGTCTGATTGACACAAAATTTGGCATGCGTGTTAAGAATATAAAGAATATGTAATCTCACTGGATCGATTTTGGATTGCTCTTTACTCTGTGTGAATTCGAATAATTAGGATTCTGTACTTAATGTGTTTATTGTACTCACGAATGAATAGGTACACGGACATACTGATATTCTAGTAGATAAGCCTGTTTTGACTACAAAATTTGATGGGTTAGTGTAAGAGTTTAGGTGATACAGATTGTGTAAGTTTTTAATTTTTAAAAATCCATCATATTTGTATGTGCGTTTTTGGATTTTGAAACGTATTGGAAGGTCTTAGGATTTATGCCAAAGGTGGCTTTGGTGCTATATTTGACCACTAGTTACTATATTCAAATAATGGTGTAAATTCTTTGTTTGCTTTATTGATGTTTTGTTCTTTAATTGGTATGATTTATTTTATTGTATATGGCCTTTAATTTTTGTGGCAACTTTGTTTCTTATTCTTGCAGTTTGTGGAGGCAGTTATTGGGTTACGAGCAGGTTCCCAGGTATATCATAGCTTATTCACACTCTTGAGAATGGTTTATAATATTATATCGTTTCCTAAATGAATTGCATGAATTTCATTGGGGCATGCTTCATAATGGTAGTGATTTTGTTAGTATATAATATAGGTATGAAGAATTTTATGAGTAGATGCCTTATATATTTTGTGGGGGTTTCATGGTAGCTACATATCTACCTGCATAATGATCTGTGAAAACAGAAAATATTTTTCTTTAACAGTTAATTTGAATAACGCCATTAAGTTTTAGTGATTTATAAAAATTAGAAAGGAAATATGGTTTATTGAAATATTTTCTTTAGTTTGGATATGGTTTTCGCCTGTGCATTGCATGAGCCTATTACTTGCATTTGTTTTTAAAAAAGCACTATTTGGAATACGCAGGGTGTGTAACCAACCAATCCTAAACACAGTATATGCTATTTTTTTTCCAGCCTTGATTCGTTGCTTTGATATTATTGTGAGAATATATAATTATCAAATCTCATTTTAATCTTTTTGCACTGGTCATTTTTGTCTAGCAAGTTATCATGTGATGTTGTCAACTTCAGCACTAACTTTGTCTATATCTTGCGGCAGTATCCAAAGGAGCCGCCACATATTGATCTCATAGATTCTAAGGGTCTTGATGAGCAAAGGCAAAAAGAGCTAATGACTTGTATACAAGACAAAGCACGTGAACTCTCCTCTTACTTAATGCTTGTTGCACTCTGTGAGGTAACTATTGCACTACTCATCCAGCACAATTTTTAGGATTAAACACTGAA